>NW_028327182.1:27018333-27321363 GCF_987537825.1 Furipterus horrens | reverse complement strand
TAGTTTATCACATCAAGTGATGCATTCCTTTTCTTTATCCCTGGAATTTGGACTGGACTTGTAATTTGGTTTACATAATAGAGCATCAGGAAATGATGCTGTGTTAGTGCCAAGACTCATCATTAGGAGGTGTTGCATGATTCCACTCTCTCTCTCTCTCACTCTTCCGCTTTCAACCTGAGACTGAGCTTGGCAATCTTGCCCAAGGAGATGTAATGAGGAGAACCAAGTCAGACCATTTTTCCCAGCTGGAGGCCCAAACGTGAGAGAACCTGCAAAAGATCAGAAGGGGCAGAAAAACTATTGGACTGCTGAATGGCCTCCACTGAATCCAGTTCAGTCAGCGACCTGTCTAGCTGCGATACAGTCTCATGAGGAAAAATAGTTTTCTATGGTTATATGCTCTGGAAGCCTTGTGATCGATTATTACATGTAGGCATATAACAGAGGTAGAAATGATCTTGAGTAATTCCAAAATAAGAGATTGATGAGCATATTATGCCTTTAAGAGCAAAACCAATGCTATATGCTGCCATTTTTATTTCCCAAAACAGATCCTAGAATGTTGGATATAGAGCAAGTGATCAAAAAATAGTGACTGATTTTTTGATATGACAACAGAAACATCTCAAATTCTCCCCTAATTTCAAGGATTAAAATTATTCACTTAATACTGTGAGCATTTATGTTTCACAGTACCTAGAATAGGCTTTTAAAAATGTTTAATGAAAGAATAAATTAATAAATAAATACATAGTTTTATCTATATTACCTGTATTATAGTTCCCTGCACACACCACTATATTCCCCATTTCCTTGTTTATAATAGATATTCAGAAATTACTTTGAAGTGAAATACTGAAGTAATAAACATTGGTGTATCTTTATTCAATTGCATTTCCCAGAAATCCATATTTTGAAGCCGTTATCACTAGTGTGACTATATTTGGAAATCAAGTTTTCAGGAAGTAATTAAGATTAAAATTATTAGGTCATAAGGATGGATTACTAATATGAGAGGATTGGTGATTTATAAGAAGAAGCGAAATCTCTCCCTCCATGTACACAGACCAAGGAAAGGCCATGTGAAGAAACAGGAAGAAGAGGGCTTACCTAAAACCAAATATGCTACAACCTTGACCTTAGACTTTCCAGCCTTCAGAACTGTGAGAAAATAAATTCCTATTGTTTAAGTCAGCTAATTCATGATATTTTGTCATGGCAGCTAGAGAAGACTAAGCATGAAAATAACAAGAGAAAAAAGTGACTCAATTCTTGTCAAATTCACACTGATTATAATATGGTGTTGAAAGCTGCATAGAACTAATAGGGATCTTGTGGATGTGAATAAAATGTCCCTTGGAAAAAATAAACTAGGCATTTTTTAGATGATTGTGAAAAAAGAAGGCTGAAACTACAGAACTTTATTTATTTGTTTCCCTAAATGGCTATCCTGTACCCTGCCTTCAGAATTACAATGGCATCACAATCAGATCTTATTTCAGGCCCACTGAAGAAGGCAGAAAAGGCACAGCCTGCTAGGTGAAAAATGGACAGTTTAACATACGAAAAAATAAACGCAGTTTTGGTCTCATCATTTTGCTTTTAGATATCTCCCTTAACTGTATGTTCAGTCAAATTCACTCACTGTTATTTTTTGTTCCCTTTTTTACTAGTCTTTTTCGTGTGTGTGCGCGCGAGCGCATGCGCGCACGCTAATAATCAGGATTTTGCTCGCTGCTCTACATATAAGATTTTGTACAAATAAGTTTCAAGTTTATGGATACTAAAAGCAATTAGGAAGTTGTGTGGTGTTGAAACAATTATTCAATACACAGCGGTCTCATCTCTTTTCTCCAATATATTTGGTTTATATCTTTAAAAAAATAACCTCTAATATTGTATGAAATAGTCAATACTTAGAGAAAGCAATAAACAAGTAAAAGTAACATACAGAATTGGAAAAGCAGGCACAGTTTTAGGTACTGAGTTAAGAGCAAATATCATTGTGGTCAGATAGCTCTTTTGTGTAGGAGAAGGCAAAAGCAAGAGTATGGGGTTTATAATTCCAGAGGCAAGTATGTTAAAGACTAGAAAAGTTTGCACCTTGCTAAGAGATGAAAAGAAAATGCCACCTTTTTAGTGTAAAAATAAATTAGAATAAAAGTGGTATAGCTTACTTTTCATTAAAAATCCCTGAATAGTCTTAGCACTAGCAATACACTAGCAATAATCAACTAAAACAAAAGTGACAAAAGAAATCTTTCTCAATAAAATTTATATAATTCTCAAGAATACATTTAGCAAAAAGGTACAAAATCTATATCAAAATAAGTATATACATTTTAATACATTTTCTAAAGACAGAATCTCATATTTCAGAGACAAAACTGTCAAGAAGCTATTGCTCTTATTATTGTAAACATGATAAAGCAAGAAAAAACACAAGATACAAAATATAAATAGATGTCTGTGTATTGTACAAGCTAAGAGAATTGAGAATATATTGCTGCTATTTTAAATGCTCTGATATCCCTAGCCTTATACCCACTTTGCTACAATATTGGCTTTGCTCTGTCTTGTGATAGGCAACCCCATGTTCTGCAACTTCTTTAGAGACTGTCTGCTGCTGAACATTTCCATTTCCACTAGACATGAATGTCTTTGTTGTTCAGTCTATTTCTTTGGTCTCATTTAATTTTTGTAAATTTCAGTTCTCTTGGTGAGGGAGATCTTTCCCTTCCACTATATGTATGGAGTCTGCTTATGCCATAGAGCTTTTAACTTGAATCTTATCCAGAAACACAAAAAACTCTTCTTTTTCAAAAGCTACCCACCTCTACCAAAAGCAAATAAGGAGTCTTAGTTTTATGGCTCTTCTTTCTTTACTCTACAGACACTGTGTGTGTGTGTGTGTGTGTGTGTGTGTGTGATTTCTATCTCTCTGGTATTTGAGAAAGAGAAAGTCAACCATTCCTCCAACATTACCCAAGAGTGATAACTTAATTCTTTATGCTATATAAAGAATATAATGGTATCTTTTGTATATTCATATTTTATTTATATTTATGAAACCTAACAATTAAATGTCTCCCATAAAAGGGACCTGAGATCCACCAGGGCTCGGATCTTTTAATGTTTATTTCCCTGATGTACCTCATGTGCCTAGAACTGTGCTTGTTGTGTAATAGCTAATCTAAGAATATATGAAAAATTATGCAGAATGAACAAGTGACACCTGGCTCTACAAAGTTCCAAATCTGAGCACTACTAATAAAAATAATTGTTATAATTTAATGAGCTGGCTGGCCTCCTAATCTTAAAGATCTGCGAATAGTAGAAGTCTAAGGTGAGTTTCACTGACGTGACAATTATAGGGGAAGTATTTAATTTTTAAAGTTATTTTTGGGAGAGCTTGGGGAAGTTAGATCTATGATAGGAAAAATTAAAGTTTAAAATAATTATTATTTAATGAATGTATGTCATGTTCTAGCTTGAGTGATTTACATATATTTTCTGTATTTTTTAAATACTTCTTCACAAATACTCTGTAGACTGTTTCTCCATTTTACAAAAAAAAAGAAAAAAGATCCTTTAAGTTTCTCATGGTCAAATAGTAAACAGAAGACCCAGAATTAAAAAGCTCTGTCTAAAGAATGTTTTTCCCCAAGGTCACATCGCCTCTTCAAAGGTAATTGCCATTTTGTAGGAAACATTTTATGTGATAATTGCTTGATATAAATATTATTTAATTCACCAAATAACATATTTAAACTATTCAGTCTTCAAGTAGAAAAGAAATCTTGTCTTCCTTTCACAGCCTCATGGAAATTCAGGTAATTTGTTTTGAGTCTCTAGAGACATCAATGCTGAATAGAAGTGTGAATGCACACTTGTCAGGTCTCTTTAGAAAATAGGAAGCTTCTATTCCACTCTAGGGAAAGCACTACAAGACCCTTCAGCTACAGTCCTCTATATAGCCTCTTGTACCTGCCCACTGGAGGGCAATTTAGCTAATTGATGAGCTGTGGAGAAGAAAGTTCTTATATTTTTGTGTTAGTCCATTTGGGCTGTTATAACAGATTGTGTGGCTTATAAGCAACGGAAATTTATTTCTCACTGTTCAGGAAGCTGGGAAGTCCAATATCAAGGCATGGGTAGATTCGCAGTCCAGTGGAGCATGGCTGCTAGTTAATAAACAACCATCTTTTCACTATAATCTCACATAGCAGAAGAGTTGAGGGAGCTCTCAAAGATCTCCTTATAAGGGCACTAATGCCACCGATGAAGGCTCTATCCTTATGACCTAATATAATCACTTTCCAAAATTCCACCATCTAATATTATCACATTAGGGATTAGGGCAAACACAAACATTCAGTCCATAGTATACAGAGTTTAAGACTCTCTGGACTCTCACTCTTTGTAGTGGCCTCTTCTCTGGATGCATGTGCTCTCTCTTCCAAGATGGGGCTCCTGACCTATACTGACAGGAACATATGTAAAATAGGCTATGCCAGTGACTTTGGAAACAATCTGACACCAGTCAGCAGTGAAGTATTAAGTTCTACCTTGTGTCTCGGTATCTAAGACAGATTTTCTAGCTCAGCTTTTATCAAAATTATAACTGACTATCAGTTCAAATGTAGGAGGTAAGATTTATCTCTTGTTCATGCCTGTGTGGTATTCCATTGTAAATATACCACAGTTTTCCATCCACTCATCTACTAATGGGCATTTGGGCTTCTTCCAG
This sequence comes from Furipterus horrens, assembly GCF_987537825.1. Lineage (NCBI taxonomy): Eukaryota > Metazoa > Chordata > Mammalia > Chiroptera > Furipteridae > Furipterus > Furipterus horrens. The sequence goes on along the minus strand of NW_028327182.1, from coordinate 27,316,610 downwards.
ATCTCAGTTATTGTAAATAATGCTGCACTGAACATAGGGGTGCATATACTATAGTCCCTCGCTATATCATGGTTGACTTATTGTGGCCTCACTGTATTGTGGGATTTTTAAAAATATTATATTTAATTATTTATCGTGGATTTTTCACTATATCGCGGGATTTTGTAGTACTGTATACATATGTTGTTAAAGTTACCTACGTTTAAGAGTGTAGAACAAATGTAATGTTCCTACTTTGCGGCAGGGTCTGGAATATAATACCCACAATAAGTGAGGGAATACTTTATTCTTTTTAAATTAATGTTTCATAATTTTTCAAGATATATCCCCAGAAGTAGGATGGCCAGAGGGTGAGGAGGGGCAGGGGCTTGATGGAGGTGGGCAAAAGGGATCAAGGGGAATGAGCACCTCTGTAATAGTGTCAACAGTAAAAATAAAGTTTAAAAAATTGAAGGAGGAACATTGAATTCTCTACATCTCTTTATCACCTCCTTCTTTAACCAGGTCTTCTTCAATTCCTTGAATAGTATACACCTCAGTTACATGAACATGAATCAATTTAACATTTGTGAAAGCATTCTATAAAAAGAAGTGACTATAAAATTTTTAGCTATTTTACATTGGATTTGAGTGAAGACAGGTGCTTAGAATAATGCTATGTAACCTACATTTGTTCAATACTTCCCAAAAGAATTAGATTTAAAATAAAATATAAGAAAAATAAATGTTAGACAGTGTTAAAATCTGCTGAAGAAAGGACATATGAGCAGGATCTGCATAGACTATAATACTCATAATAATATTGTGCCGGTAAACTTATAAAATTTTTAAAAAGCTCTGTTATTCCTATACAGTGACATAAATTTAAGTCTGGAAATGAGAATGTATATAATTCAATTAAAGACTCTAATTTAAATGGCCATAGCTCTGAGACAGAGCAGTCACCTGGAATCCAAGGTTGCATTGCTGTTTGCCCCAATGGCAAGAAGAAACCCCCTGGCTTCTTAAATAAGAGTGTGTATAAATCATACCTATTGTAGGACCTAGCACAGTGCTTACCTCTCAATAAATATTAGCATATTCTCTTCAATTCAAAGATTGGAACTCCTATATTTTATTTGCTTCTACTTCTTTTAATGCAGTCAAGAGATCTAACCCTTTGCATATGGTCATTATGAGTGTATCAGGTGGGTAACTTTTAGAAAAAGGGAAAACTATTTTATTTAAAAAATTGATAATGTTTCATTTTTCTCAGCTGAAAAGCTACCTCATTTTGATGGATAACTATGTTCTAAGTAAGTTGCATTTGGTTAAATTTGGAAAATGAAATTGTATCCCATATAAAGGGGAATGGCTCAAAATAGACTAAAAAATGTTGGTAGATACTGTAATTAATAACCTCTCAAATGTGATATTAAGTCCATAACCCATCATCTGGCAATTAAAGTTTTTTTTTTCCTTAAAAGAAATAATTCTTAAAACTTTTTAATTTCTATGAGATTTAGATCTACTAGCATAGGAATGGGAGTACAGCTGAACATGGATGTGAGTGTGAAGGACAATGGAAGTGAGTAAATGTGAATGGCAGTACGCATGTGTGAGAATGCAAGAACACATGTGAACATAGCGGCAGGCCAAAGGGTGTGTGTGATCAGGCCTCATAGGACTGTGGTGAATGTTTATAGAGAGCATGTGCAATACGTCAGTGTTAAATAGAATTTCCGAGCTTCCTTCGCCTCTGCCAGCAAGTCTGCCGATGCTTCCTGGCTGAAGATTGCCTCTATTTATACAGTTCAACAGGCCCCCAGTGTGTTTCTCACATTCTTCCCCTCCTCCCTTGAGAAGCCTCCTGTAGATTATGATTTTGATGAGATCATACCGTTGGTGTGTTTATTTTTCTCTCTTTTTCCTTCCTATTGGCAGACACTACTATTGCTAATATCTTCTCAGTTGTGCAAACGGTGCCTAAACAACAAATCTGACTCACAGTTAGGTGACAGTAGACACATAGGAAAGACTCAACTTTAGGTTTGACTTTTTAATCCTCATCCAAGAACATGTTTGGTGATTTTAGAGCGTAAGAGGAGAGAGAGAGAGATGTGAAAGAGAAACATCAGTCTGTAACCCCCTGCAAGCACTCCAGATCAAGGGTTTAACCCGCAGCCTATGTATGTGCCCTGACAAAGATCAAACCCATAACACTTTGGTGATTGGGACATTGCTCCAACCAACTAACCCTCAATTTTAGGCTTATAATCTGTAGCATGTTTGTTCAAAAATAATGCCATATATTTGACTATAACTGCTGGGTTAGTCAGGGTTCTGTCCTTTTCCACAGCTCTTTGCTATTTTTCAGCATCAATAATATCCTCTTGCAGGTATGAAGCTAGTATTCAATATTTTGTAAAAAAATACTTTTTTTACTTAAATTTTTCTTAATTTATTCCAATAGATAATTTTTACCATTTTTCTATTCTGCAAATCAGTTCAGAATCTATTACTTAATATTCAGATATTTTTTATTTGATCTGTATGTAATCCTAAGAGACCACTTGTTTTAATTTTAACCTTGGTGAAAAGAACTTTACCATGGCATATAAAGATAACTTCAAGTGAAGGTTTAGTTATTTGAGGTAAGCAAACTAGTGTTTATTTGTCTATTTTTAATTGTGTATGAGTTTGTTTATTTCTCTACATATTACTTTGTACCAGGGTTTTAAAACTGATAATAGTCCCTTATGTTTTATTTGATTGGTATAGTGTTTTCTAGGAATGTAAATTTGAATATTTAAAAAAGACATCAAGTTCTAATTATCCAGATTTCTAACTACTGTGCACTTCATGAGTCTGAATATGCCTAAATTTATCCACTTGGCCCTTCAAAACATTTAAAATTGAGACTCTCAAATCAAAGGGATGTTAATATCCTGTTAAGAAAAGCATGAAGAAATTCAGAAAATGCAGAATAAACTGAACACCATCAACAACTTGAAAAGATAATAATTTAAAAGATACAGATACTTCTCCCAAGAAGACATACAAATGACCAACAGACATGTGAAAAATGCTCAACTTATCCAGCTATTATGGAAATGCAAATAAAACCTCAATGAGATACCACCTCATACCTGTTAGGGTGACTATTATCAGCAAGACAATAACAAGGGTTGAAGAAGTTGTGGGAAAAGGACCCTCATTCACTGCTGGTGGGAATGTGAACTGGTACAGTCACTATGGAAAACAGTATGGATGTTCCTCAAAAAATTAGAAATAGAGTTACCATATGACCCAGCAACACTTCTTCTGGCTATCTACCCCTAAAATGTGAAAAAAAAAAATTGACAAAGGTACATACACCCCTATGTTCATTGCAGCATTATTCATGGTGATCAAGACATAGAGACAATGGAAGTGTTGCTTGATAGATGATTGAATAAAGATGTGTTACATATATACAATGGAAACTACTCAGTCACCAGAAAAGATGAAATATGGCCATTTGTTACAATATGGATGGATTTGGGAATATCATACTAAGCAAAATAAGTCAGACAGAAAAAGCCAAGAACCATATACTTTCATTCATATGTGAGATATAAAACTAAAAGAAAGAAATGAACAAATAAGACAACAAATAAAACCTCATTGACACAGAAAATGGTATGGTGGTTACCAGAGGGAAAGGGGGTTAGAAATGATGAAGGGTAGAGGGGGTCAAGTGTATGGTGATGGAAGGAGATTTGACTTTGGGTGGTGAACACACAATACAATATACACATGATGTATTACAGAATTGCTCACTTGACATCTATATAATTTTATTAACCAATATCACCCCAATAAAGTTAATAAAAATAAATCAATAAAATAGATATAATATGTAATGAGCTTACAGATTTTAATACATCTGGATAGTTAGGAAAGGGAAAGGAAAAAAGTACAACTTCTTTCCAACCTAGGAAGCCCCTTGGGAGAACTGGGACTTTAAAATCTACAATTATAAGGAGAAGATATTAAAATGAAAAGACGTGCTATTCCCAAAAGTTACTTATAACAACTGAAAAAAAAGACAGAAAACATAAATAAAAAAATTAGAAGGTTGATGTAACAGCAGAAAATTATAATGGTGGGAAATCATAACCCACCCTATCATTCTTCTGTCATTGTTCCTGTAGGTGCTGACTCTGACTAACAGTAGCTTGTACATAAACAGCATTTTTTTTCTTCTTTTCCTTTAAACAGCATTTTTTAAAATGAATCCTAGGAACTAACTTAAAAAGACTCCAACCTTCAGGCATCCCTGCTACAAGAGATTTGTTGACCTTCAGCTGTGGAGCCTGGATGATGTGAACCCAGGACTACGTGAAGCCGGGATGACTAAACCAGGATAATGCACACTGGACCATCACTTGCCTTATTGGAATGAACTGTGCTTATCTGCATGTAGAGAACTTTTCAACCCCCTCCCTTGATCCCTCTGTTCTTTTCCCCTCTCCCTGCTTACAAAAACCTCTGCCTCCACTGAGATGTGGAGATGGGCTTTGAGACATGAATCTCCCATCTTCCCAGGAGGTGGGCTTTGAGATGTGAGTCTTCCATCTTCCAGATGGCCAGCATTTGAATAAACCACTTTCCTCTATATCAGCACCTGCCTCTCAAGTATTGGCTTTTGTAGCAACAGGGAGCCAGACCTGCTTTTGGATACATTGGAAGGAAAATATGGAAAGGGGGCACAGAATAAAGAAGAATATAGAAATCAGGAGATCTTGAGTTACCTTATTGAAGATAATGAAGTAATTTTCTGCTTCATGTATATTTTCAGTCCTATAATTCTTATACAAGGGGGACCCCCCCATAAGTGCCCAGAATTATCTTCCGGAGGATGAGTCCCTTGTAGCACAGTGTCCTAAGAACCCCATCTGTATCAGCGTACCGATGGCATTGTTGTGAGAGGCTGCATTCGGCTTCAGTGAATTTTTTGCAAAGACATTTTCAACATGTTTGACTATTTCATGATGGGTGATTTACAAATACACCTGCCCACACCACGCTGGGTGTTTGGAAGTGTTTGACCAAAAATTGCATAACTCCTGTGACCCACCCTCCCTTTTCACCTGATCTTGCCCCCAGTGACTTTATTTTTTGTTTCCCTGGATGAAAGAAAGTCCTCAAAGGGAAAGTTCTGCTGATGTGGAAGAGGTGAAATAAAAAGTTGCAGAAATACTAAAATATATCAAAATTGGTGAGTTCAAAAACTGTTTGGAGCAGTGGAAAAAATATTGTGATAGGTGTATTGCATCAAATAGAGTGCTTCAAAAGTGACTGAAGTTTAAATGTGTCAGAATAAATATACAAGGTTTTATAAACAAAATCTGTTCGCTTTTTGGAGAGGGGGTGGGGTCTTTCCTCCTGTATCTTTTGTAACATTTTCCCCCAGTTACTAAGAATTTCACTTTCACTGAAATAGAAACCCCTCCTATTTTGCCACTGTGTGACTGCTATATATCAGGGCAGACTCATCCTACTTGTGTTCCATATTTTACCTGGCAAAATGTGAGCACACAAGATTTTAAAGAGTTTACATACATAATACTAGAAAATGCAAAGCAAAATCCACAATCCATGTGTTCTTAGGTATAGACACAGGAATCTATCTATCTATCTATCTTCCTTTAAAGTTAAATAGACCAATAAAAAATTATTCTCAGGGTAAAGTTATTCAGTAACATTTTTTTTTCATTTAGGGCCAAATGATATATTTTGAGTTCCCACAAGTGAAATATATCTCTTTCTCTGATGATATAGAAAGCCTATACTTACTATGCTGGCTCTCAAAATGGTGGTTAGAGAGAAGTTTATAATGAGATTAGTTATATATTATTTTCCTTATCAAGAGTAGTATATTTACACTTAGAAAAATATTTGAGGTAATTTAAATCTAATTCTGAATGTGCATCCAGAGAGTTATCAGACACAAAAGGAGATCTAAATAGAGCATTTTGTGAAAATACATGTGTTATTGAAGTCTTCCCTTAAATTGCACTATTTTTCCTATTATTCTGAGTTAAGTTATGTACAATACAGAGGTTTTATATTTTCTTAAACCCTTTTGAGTAAGGAGCTAACCTTTAATAAGCTTAACCTTATGAGTCCAAATTCATTTCATAAAATGATATTTCCAAAGAGCAGGAGAAGTTATATTTAGAAAATAAGAGTACATTAACTAAAACTCAACTTGTGTATTTGCTGTTTGTTTCCTCAATTTCTCAAATCATCCTAAAATATCTTCCTAGGTGCTGAAGCCAAAATATTTTTTTCCTTCATATATTAATAACATATCACTCTTGGTTAAAAATATTCAGTGTTTCTTTCTTCGAAGCACCGTAAAATTCAGTTGACATTTTATACTTTTTACAAGCTTGCACAAAATATCTGAGGGAAAGTGTATTCTGTGGGTGAAATCTGATTATTAATCTTTTGAAACAACTACAACAGAAATCAAAGCCTCCCATACCCTAAAAAAAAAATCAGAGGACGGTGAAAGGGATCCACAAACCTGTTCAAATCTAAGTAAAATTAAACTAAATTTCTAGCAAAAGTTTAGAGAGATCTAATAATGCTCAACACTTTAGTGGACTCAGAGAGCTAGACCAGCTTCTGCTACTTTATGGAAAACACGTGACCTGCAGGTATTTCACCTCTAAGAGATGGTGCTCCTGAGTAGATAGCCTTTTGGAAAAGGAAGCCAACATAAAGTTTAGCAAATGCATCTTAAACAACTGGAATCTATTTAGTATCGACCTAACTAACCCTGTGCCAGGTACATGTGGGGTGAGATTGAGAGAGAAACAAAACCAACCGTAAAGAAACAAAACACACCAAAAATAAGTTGCAAGAGCCACAGAACAACAAACTGCTGGAAAATAAGAGCCCTTGTTGGTTCTTACCTGGTTTGTGGCAATCAGAGGTGAGACAGGGTTTGGAGAACCAAGAAAACAGCCAACGGCCCAAACGCCCACATTTTTCTTCAGTAGGAAGAACATATATTCTAAAAAGCAAACATGACTCCTCAACCCTACCCTTGGGTCGCGGGGGCGCACATAGGGAAGTGCTCTCATTCACTGGCCCAGGCGCGCGGGGCCGTGAGTCCAGGCGTCCCTCGGACACTCCCCAACGGACATAAGATCAGTGCCCCAACGGGCACAGGGAGGGCCCACTGAACACGCAGAGGACTGTGCACAGACACCCCTAGACAGCTCCCGTGGGCGCAGGGCCCTAGGCCGGAAAGCAGACCACTAGCGCAGGCTCTGTTTGTGCCCACCCAGACGGGTGAGGGAACGGGGCGGCTGCAGCACGGGAACAGCGAGAGGCGGCGACCCACGGACGCTCGATTCCACTGAGCGCAAGTGTCCCTGGCCCTGCCCTAAGAGGCGAGAGACCAACTCCCGGAGCTCGGCTCAGCGGGACTGAGGGCACGGGGCAGCGCGCGAGCGCGAAAACACCTCAGCCTGGGGTCAGTGGGAGCTCTCGGGCCGCCTGTGCGGGCAGGGTCACCTCGGCGCAAACGGGGAACCGCTGCGGCCCAGCGAAGGCGGGAGCCAATCCCGGGGAAAGCGCTCGGGCCGCCCGCGCGGGCAGGGACACCTCGGCGCGAACGGGGAACCGCCGCGGCCCAGCGAAGGCGGGAGCCAATCCCGAGGAAAGCGCTCGGGCCGCCCGCGCGGACAGAGACACCTTGGCACGAACGGGGAACCACCGCGGCCCGGCAGCAGTGGGCTCCAACCGCGGGGCAAACTCTCGGGCCGTCCGAGCGCGCAGGGGCTTGCGCGCAAGGGCACCTCAACTGGCTACAGCGGGCAGCAAGGTAGCGCGCAGTGCCGGCAACCGGGTGCGCACACCAGTCCGGCAAAAGAACAAGAACCTCTGACCTCCCACACTAGACCAGCTGCGGACCCAGAAAAAGAAGGCAACACACCAAGGCTAAAACGGAGTAAAAACATCGTTTTTTTTTTCTTTCCAAATTTTTTCTCCCTTGTTCTTTCTTTCTTCTTAATAATTTCTTTTATTTCCTTCTTTCTTTATTCTTTTCCTGGGGTTTTTTTTGGGGGGGTTTTGGGGTGTATATATATATATATATATATATATATATATTTTTTTTTGGTTCAATTTTTTTTTTCTCTCTCTTTTTTCTTTCTTTCTTCTGTATTCTTTCTTTTCTATCTTTCTTTGTTCCTTTCTTGGTTACCTTTGGGGTTTTTTTGGGGGGGGTTTTGGGGGGTATATATATATATATATTTTTTTTTTTTGGTTCAATTTTTTTTCTCTCTCTCTTTTTTCTTTCTTTCTTCTGTATTCTTTCTTTTCTATCTTTCTTTGTTCCTTTCTTGCTTACCTTTGGGGTTTTTTTTGGGGGGGTTGTGGTAAATTTTTTATTTTCTTCTCTTTCTCTCTTCTTTTCTTTCTTCTATTTTCTTGGGGATTTTTTGGGGGGGTGTTTTTCCTCCACCTCTTCCAATAATAACAAACTTTATCTCTAACGTGTTGCATATAACCTCTCCTTCTCATCCTTTCTCTTTAATAGTGGTTTATTCGTTTGTGTGTCTAGCTTAGCCCCCCTATTACTTTAAATAATACAATATAATTACTATATAAACCCAAATACAATACAATCCCACTTTCTTACTATACTAAGTATTTTTCTATCCTTTTCTTCTATTTTTCTTAACATACAATGTAAATATTACTAACTGGCTTGCACAGTCTCAACTATTATTAATCTATCAACCCCTCTATCAAAAATTATATTTTTCCTCCCCAAAAACAACTCGTATCTATTCTTCTTATAGTATAAAAGCTCAAATCTCTTTACATTTATATTAATACGGGCTAGTTGGCTAACGATAGCAGGATAGAGTGGGGGATACTTTCTGAGGGTGTAGGTCTCCTGCCTGGGCTGTGTGTTTATGTCTTTAACAGCATATCCACAAAAGAACTCAAGACAAAGCAGATAGAGTGACTCTCAACCAAGTAGCCAGAAGGAAGATCCTATCAAAGAACATCTGAAATATAACCGAACAGCATAAACAAACGACATAAAGGGTAACTCAAGACCATCAGGCTCAGGATATCAAAGAGACTGCACCACTGAAACTCCCAGACCTTCGATAAAGAATATTACACCACAAAGGAGGGAAGTCAAAGCAGACTACCCCCCCAATAAATAAATAAATAAATAAATAAATAAATAAATAAATAAATAATAACAAAAAGAATCCAACATGGTAAGACGCAAAAATAACCCCTCAATGAAAAGAAAAGAGGAATCCTCAGAAAGAGAGATAGACGAAATAGACATAGCCCAAATGTCAGACATGGAATTCAAAACAATGGTGGTAAAGAAGCTCAATATACTCGACATCCTTAAAATCAACTATGACAACCTTCAAGGAAGTTACCAGCAGCTCCAAGAAAATTACAGGGAACTTGCAGAGAACTACACCAGCATAAAAAAAGACATAGAAATCGTTAACAAGAACCAGGAAGAACTTAAGAATACAATCTCTGAACTGAAAAACACAGTAGAATCAGTCAAAAGCAGACTAAACGAAGCAGAAGATCGGATTAGTGAGTTAGAAGATAATGTAGAGAAAAACTCCCAGACAATACAGCAAAATGAAAAACGATTGAAAAAATATGAACAAGATGTAAGGGAATTACAGGATAGCATTAGGAAAAATAATTTAAGGATCATCGGAATACGAGAGGAAGAAGAAAAGGAACATGGAATTGAAAATCTGATAGGAGAAATAGTGACAGAAAATTTTCCGAACCTGATGAGAGGAAAAGCTATGCAAGTCCAAGAAGCACTGAGAGTTCCAATCAAGAGGAACCCCCAAAAACCCACTCCAAGGCACATCATAGTTAAAATGGCAACATTCCAAGACAAAGAGAGAATCCTAAAAGCAGCAAGAGAAAAGCAGCAAATAACATATAAGGGAGCTCCGATAAGGCTATCAACTGATTTCTCAACAGAAACATTACAAGCCAGAAGGGAATGGTCAAAAATATTTCAAGCAATGAAAAACAAAGGCCTACAACCAAGAATACTCTACCCAGCAAGGCTCTCATTCAAAATAGAAGGAGAAATAAGGAGTTTCTCAGACAAAGGAAGACTGAAAGAATACATCTCCACCAAACCAGCATTGCAAGAGATGCTAAAGGGACTGTTCTAAGAAAAAAGAAGGAAAAAACAAGAGAGGAGAGGAACAGAGGTACAAAGGGAAATGAATAAATACACGTCAATAATAACCTTAAATGTAAATGGATTAAATGCTCCAATTAAAAGACATAGGGTAACGGAATGGATCAGAAAACAGGACCCACATATTTGCTGTCTACAAGAAACACACCTCAAAACAAAAGATTTACACAGACTGAAAGTAAAGGGATATAAAAAAATATTCCAAGCAAACGGACCGGAAAAAAAAGCCGGGGTAGCAGTTCTCATATCAGACAAAATGGATTTTAAAGCAAGGACAATAAAAAGAGACAAAGAAGGACATTTCATAATACTTAAAGGAACAATCCATCAAGAAGATATGACTTTGATAAACATATATGCACCCAACATAGGAGCACCCAAATACATAAAGCAAATACTAGAAGACCACAAAAAGGATATCAACAACAACACACTCGTAGTAGGGGACTTCAACACTCCATTATCAACAATAGACAGATCATCAAAGCAAAGAAACACCAAGGATATACAGGCATTGAACAACACACTAAACCACATGGATCTAACTGATATATATAGAACTTTTCACCCCAAAGAAGCAAAATATACATTCTTTTCAAGTGCACATGGGACATTTTCAAAGATAGACCACATGATAGGTCACAAAACAAGCCTCAACAAATTCAAGAAAATTGAAATCATATCAAGCATCTTTTCAGATCACAATGCCTTGAAACTAGAAATCAACCTCAGAGGAAAAAATCAAAGACACCCAAACTCATGGAGATTGAATAACATGCTATTAAATAATGAATGGGTTAACAATGACATCAAAGAAGCAATCAAGAAATTTCTAGAAACTAATGATAATGAGCACACAACAACCCAAAACCTGTGGGACACAGCAAAAGCAGTCCTGAGAGGGAAGTTTATAGCAATACAGGCATATCTGAAAAGGCTAGAAGAATCTCAAATAAAAAACCTAACCACAATGCTACAAGAACTAGAACAACAACAACAAACAAAGCCTAGGGCAAGAAGAAGGAATGAAATCATCAAGATCAGAGCAGAACTAAATGACATAGAGACTAAACAAACAATCCAAAAGATCAACGAAACTAGGAGCTGGTTCTTCGAAAAAATCAACAAAATCGACAAGCCTCTAGCCAGTCTAATCAAGAAAAAAAGAGAGAAGACACAAATAAACAAAATCAGAAATGAAAGAGGAGAAATCACGACTGATACCTCAGAAATACAAATGATAGTTAGAAATTACTTCAGACAACTGTATGACAAGAAATTTGACAATCTAGAAGAAATGGACAAATTTCTAGAAACATACAACCTTCCAAAACTGAATCAAGAAGAAGTGGAAAGTCTCAACAGACCAATAACAAAGAAGGAAATTGAAACAGTAATCCAAAATCTCCCAGCACACAAAAGCCCTGGACCAGATGGCTTCACAGGCGAATTCTACAAAACATTCAGGGAAGAACTAACTCCTATCCTCCTCAAACTGTTCCAAAAAATCCAAGAAGAAGGGAAAATCCCAAACTCTTTCTATGAAGCCAGTATTATCCTAATCCCCAAACCAGGTCAAGACACAACAAAGAAAGAAAACTACAGGCCAATATCACTGATGAACATCGATGCTAAAATCCTCAATAAAATATTGGCAAACAGGATCCAGCAACACATCAAAAAGATCATACATCATGATCAAGTGGGCTTCATTCCAGGGATGCAAGGATGGTTTAATATTCGTAAATCAATAAATATAATACATCACCTAAACAGAATGAAAGACAAAAATCACATAATCATATCAATAGATGCAGAAAAAGCATTTGATAAAGTTCAACACCCATTTATGATGAAAACACTCAGCAAAATGGGAATAAAGGGAGCATATCTTAACATAATTAAGGCTATATATGAGAAGCCTGAGGCCAACATCATACTCAATGGACAAAAACTGAAAGCATTCCCCCTGAACTCAGGAACGAGACAAGGTTGTCCACTCTCTCCACTCCTTTTCAACATAGTGTTGGAAGTCCTAGCCACAGCAATCAGACAAGAAAAAGAAATAAAAGGAATCCAAATTGGGAAAGAGGAAGTGAAACTTTCATTATATGCAGATGATATGATAGTATACCTAGAAAATCCTATAAACTCCACTAAAAGACTACTCAATATAATAAGTGAATTTGGCAAAATCGCAGGGTACAAAATAAATATACAGAAATCCAAGGCATTTCTGTACACCAACAATAAAATAGCAGAGACAGAGACAAAAAAGAAAATACCATTTACTATAGCAACAAGAAAAATAAAGTACCTAGGAGTAAACTTAACCAAAGAGATAAAAGACCTGTACTCTGAAAATTATATAACATTGAAGAAAGAAATTAAGGAAGAAACAAATAAATGGAAGCAAATACCATGTTCTTGGATGGGAAGAATCAACATCATCAAAATGGCCATACTACCCAAAGCAATTTACAAATTCAATGCAATCCCTATTAAAATACCAATGACATATTTCACAGACCTAGAACAAATACTCCATAAATTCATATGGAACCAAAAAAGACCCCGAATAGCAAAAGCAATCTTGAGACAGAAGAACACAGCAGGAGGAATCACAACACCAGATATCAAACAATACTACAAAGCCACTGTAATCAAAACAGTATGGTACTGGCATAAGAACAGACATATAGATCAGTGGAACAGAATAGAGAGTCCAGAAATAAACCCAGGCCTCTATGGTCAACTAATCTTTGATAAAGGAGGAAGGAACATAAAATGGAGTGAGAAGAGCCTCTTTAACAAATGGTGCTGGGAGAACTGGATAGGGACCTGCAAAAAAATGAAACTAGACCACCAACTTACACCACACACGAGAATAAACTCAAGATGGATCAAAGACTTAAATGTAAGCCGTGACACCATAAAAGTCCTAGAGGAAAACATAGGCAAGAAAATATCAGATATCTCACGTAACAATCTCTTCACGGATACATCTCCTAAAGCAAGAGAAATAAAGGAAAAAATAAATAAATGGGATTACATCAAACTGAAGAGTTTCTGCTCAGCAAAAGAAAACATCAGCAAAATGAAAAGGAAACCAACCATATGGGAAAACATATTTGCCAATGACATCACAGACAGGGGACTGATTTCCAAAATATATAAAGAGCTGATACGACTCAACATCAAGAAAACAAACAACCCAATTAAAAAATGGGCAAGGGACCTGAACAAACACTTCTCCGAAGAGGACATACAGAAGGTCCATAGACACATGAAAAAATGCTCAACATCATTAGCCATCAGGGAGATGCAAATAAAAACCACAATGAGATACCACCTTACACCAGTCAGAATGGCCATCATCAACAAATCAACAAGCAACAAGTGCTGGCGAGGACGTGGAGAAACGGGAACCCTACTGCACTGTTGGTGGGAATGCAGACTGGTGCAGCCACTATGGAGAACAGTATGGAATTACCTCAAAAGATTAAAAATGGAACTGCCTTTTGAACCAGCGACTCCACTACTAGGATTATACCCGAAGAATCTTGAAACACCAATTCAAAAGAACTTATGCACTCCTATGTTCATAGCAGCACTGTTTACAATAGCTAAGTGCTGGAAACAACCTAAGTGCCCATCTGTAGATGAGTGGATCAAAAAACTGTGGTACATTTACACAATGGAATACTATGTAGCAGAAAGAAAGAAGGAACTCCTACCATTTGCAACAATATGGATGGAACTAGAGAGAATTATGCTTAGTGAAATAAGCCAGGCAAAGAAAGAAAAATACCATATGATATCACCTAATACAGGAAACTAAAGAACAACACAAACAAAGGAACTAAATAGAACAAAGAGCAGAATAGAAGTCAATAGGGGGGAGGGGAGAGGGAGAGAAGGGGGATAAGTAAGGGAAGGGTTTAATTAAAGAGCCTGTATAAAAGACTCATGGACATAGACAACGGGGAGGGATATGATTGCGGGAGAGGGGGTGGGCTGGGTGGGGGAGAGAAATTGGGGGAAAAGGGGATAACTGTAATTGAAAAACCAAAATAAAAAAAAAAAAAAAATAAAATAAAAATAAAAAGCAAACATAATTACGACAACCTGCTTGAATATGAACTGTCTGTCTTCCTTATTCATAGCTTTAGCATATTATGTAAATATCTTCTATTCTAAGCTTCAATAATAAATTATTTTAGTACTGTTTTGAAGAAAATTTAAAGAAGATTGCTTTCTACAGAAATTGACAAAATTTTTCTGAACAGCATTTTCCCTTTCACATTTTAATTATAATTTGTAACATTTTCTTCCCCCCCAAACTCTTTTCTCTACATATACTTCAAAAGACACTCATGTAAATGTACTATGTAGGTGGATGTGAGTGGTAGGCCTTCTAGACAGTCAGTTCGTTAAGGTGCTGGTCACTCAGGGAAGGCCAGCAACATCCAGTGATCCTGTATCCAGTGGGCCTTGACACACACAGAGATAGGTACTGGACACTGCGGGGGGGGCGGGGGGGCGGGGCGGATAATATAAAATAATCCTCTGCTTTGCAGAAGATCCGTGTTTTTGGATAAGTGGAATGTATACATATATATGCATATTTTTTTCTTAATCTGTTGTGTATACATGTATGCATGTGTGTATATGTGAATGTATGGGCAAAACAAGAATCTGCTAATTAGAGGGTTATCTATTTGCTGACCTCTGTAGTAGGTTTGGGTGTACGCATTTTGAAGTAGGGACAGAGATAAAGCTGAACATCCCTGCATGATTAAGGAATGAGAAATATAGAAAACCTGAAAAACATGATCAGGGAAGCTGTGTAAACAGACAGAGAGAGAAAAGAGAATAAATGAAACTTTTGTTAATGTAGATGAGAGAACAAATTTTGGAAAATAATATTTACTCAATATGAAAGTTGGTTGTTATGAATATTTCACTTAAAAACTTCTCTTCCCACATATATATTCCTCAATATATTCTTTGTTTCTCATTATTGTGATAATTCAGGCATACAAAATTTATAGAAAGTTATATAATAAACACATGTGAAACCACCACCTAGCCCAAGAAATTTCATCTTTACAGTTATAATTGAAGCATATTTTACATCCTTTGATCCCCAGAGGTAGCCACTGTCTCAACTTTTATTTTTGCTACATCTGCATGTTTATACATGCAGCATATTGTTTGAATGACTATAATAGACATTTTAGAACACATTCTTTTTTGTACTTTTTAATAGACTTTATCTTTTAGAGCTATTTTAGGTGCACAGCAAAATTGAGTGGAAGGTACAGAGATTTCTAATGCATCTCCTGCCCCCACACATGCATAGTCTTCCCCTTATCAACATCCCCCACGAGAGTGGCATATTTGTTACAAAACTGATGAACTCACATTGACATATTATCACCCAAAGTCCATTAGTTACATTAGAGTTCACTTTAGGTGTCGTACATTCTATTGGTTTGAACAAATGTATAATAACATGTATTCACCATTTGTAGTATTATCCAGAATAGCTTCATCGTCCTAAAAATCATGTGTTCCACTTATTTATCCCTCCTCTCCCCTCACCTCTGGCAACTACTGATCTTTCTACTGTTTCCATAGCTTTACCTTTTCTGGAATATCATATAATTGAAATCATCCAGTAAATAACCTTTTTAGATCGATCTCTTTCACTTACTAATAGGCAGTTAAGATTCCTCCATGTATTTTCATGGCTTGACAGCTCATTTCTTTGTAGCACTGAATAATATTCCATCATCTAGATTTACCATAATTTATCCATTCACCTATTAAAAGGCATCTTAGTTGTTCCAAGTTATGATAATTATGAATAAGGCTGTCATAAATAGCCATGTGCAGGTTTTTGTGTGGATATGTTCTCAGTTCCTTTGGATAATTATCAAGGTGAGCAATTAATGGATTGTATGGTAAGAGTACATTTAGTCTTGTTAAGAAACCACCCAAATGTTTTCCAAAGTGCCTGTGCATTCCCACTAGCAATGGATGAGAGTTTCTGTTGCTCCACATCCTTGCCATATTTGGTGTTGTTGGTGTTCTAGAATTTTGGCCATACTAACAGGTGTGTAGTGGTTATCTCATTGTTGTTTCAATGTGTGTTTGTCTAACAATATATGATATAGAGCATCTTTTAATATGTGTATTTCCATATGTATTTGTACATCATCTCCAATGAGGTAGGTGTCTGTTAAGCTCTTGAGACCATTTTTAATAGTGTACTTATTCATCAATCTGTTATGTGCTCTACATTATTTTTGGAGATATATTTTGAAGAGTGAGTTTATTCATATAAATAATTTACATAAATTCATTTTTTAAGATTTTATTTATTTTTTAGAGAGAGAGGGGAAGGGAGGGAGAAAGAGAAGGAGAGAAACATTTATGTGAGAAACATCCATTGGTTGCTTCTCTTATGTGCCCTGTCCAGGCTAACCCACAGGGCAGGCATATGACCTGACAGGGAATTGAACCAGTGACATTTCCCTTTGCAGATCAATACCCAACCAAGTAAGACACACCAGCCAGGGCTAAATTCACTTGTTTTATTTGTTTAATCACTTTTCATCATTGCTATTTTCTTTATTATTGTTTCTTAAAAATATTTTATTTAGTTTTTTTTAGAGAGAAAGGGAGGGAGAGAAGGAGAAAAATATTGATTGGTTGTGAAACTCATAACCCAGGCATGTGTCCTGATTGGGAACTGAACCTGCAATCTTTTGCTTTGCGGGGTGAGACCCAACCAAACTGAGCCACACCAGTATCAGGGCTTGATTACTGGTTTTAGAATTATTTAAGCATATTCTAATTCTTTTAGAATTACCTCTAAAAGTTAACATAAATGCTTCACCTAATAAAGTCTGAAGTTATTTAAGATTTTGGTTTTATTTCTAAAAAATTAAAGAACTTTAGTAGTAAAATCTTCCTGACCCTCTTGGCCCCAACAACTAATCTTCCCTCCAATACACACACAACTCAAGAAAAGACATACAAGCCTTTTGTTGTATATGTGTGTTCTTTCTCTCTTGGATACAAGATATTTTTTTCTAAACCATTTGATTATTGAATCTATAGGCCATGAAATATCCCAGCATTATACAGGGGACTCAGTGTAACTCTGCCATTTCCTGTAGGACCATATTTCTCTTGTTCATGACTTGTCAGTTGTACCCTCTTAGATCCTGAGAACTGTGACTCTTCCCCATCTATAACCCATGAAGGGTATTACTTTCAGCTCAGGTTTACTACTCTGATTTCTGTTCCCACTTTATTTATGGCTATGAGGACATTTATTGCTTTCTAGAAAGTGAAGGTATATGTTCATATAGTCAACCACAATTTATTGAGCATTTACTCTATTCCAAGCATTAATTCTTGACACAAGGCAGACAGCATTGAACAAGACAGACAAAATCCTTTTACTTCAGAATGTTAGTTATATGTCATCCATCATTTCTGGGTGGTTTATGACAAGAGATTTTGTTGTCCTTTTAGGTATAGCTACTCCATTGTATTTCTGGAAATGAATCCCTTGACTCTCTATTTAACCTAAGTATGCCCATACAATTATGGCAAAATAAATTACTAGTATGGTCAATAAACATTCCTAAAATGGTTATAGGCGCAGACTTCCCAAATTTCAACTTGCTTTTTATTTTATTTTCTTGCCTCTGTTGGGTTATTACCTATAGTAATGACATGTATTAATGTTTAAGATTATGCTGACTCTCTGGACTGTTAAATATTTAGCATATTGCCTAGCATGGTATTATTGCTCTATAAATAATAATTACCTATTTCTTTGTTATCTGCCATAAAATAGAACAGATTATTTTTCTATCTTCTTTTGTTACAAAATAATAAAATTTAACTACACAAGAAATAAATGGATGATTAAATATTGCACAATAAATTGTGTTGTCCTCTGGGTATTGATATTTCTTTTAAATCTCACTCCCTTATTTGAAGGTGAATACCCAATCCGCTAACTGCATGAAGTCAACTGCTGCCCATCATTACGGTCTATGCACTTTTCAGCCTATATAATCTTCCCTTGAATACCATGACTACAATTAGATTTCTCCTCTGTTTTAGCAGCAACTCAGAAAGACCCTCAAAGAATCATCCAGGAATTAGTGCAGAGACTGATATCAATGCTTGTGAAATAATTAATATTGATACATAATCAGTTTGATTGTCCATTATTAACATGATGTGACTTGTAGAATCTGTTATATGCTAAAGCTTGTCATTTCACATGCGACCTATCTCTCTCTTAGAGGCTTTTTTGTTTCCACCTGTCAATTATAGCAATAATGGGTAACTACCTCTGACTCTACTATATTTAATTCACATGAATTAATTCACATATTTTACTCACACCTGGTTTCTTCCTGTCCCTTTTGAACACCAGCACAGGAGAAGAAGGCTTAAGATATCCTATTAGCCTGCCTGGGCTGCCATGACAGAATACCACAGATGGGGTGGCTTACACAACAGAAATTTGTTTAACAGTTTGGGAGACTGGAAGTCAAAGATCAAGATGCCAGCAGGGTTTGCTTCTGGTGAGACCGTCCTTCCTGGCTTCCAGAGGATTGCTTCCTCACTGTGACTTCACATGGATTTTCCTTGGAGTGTGCCTGGAGAGAGAGTGAACTCACTGGTGTCTCTTCTTCTACTTATAAAGACACTAGTTTTATCAGATTAAAGCTTTATGACTTCATTTTATCTTAATTACCTCCTTAAGGGTCTTACCTCCAAATATAGTCCCAATGGGGTTAGAGCTTTGACAGATTTTTTGGGGGGCGGAGGAGAATACAATTCAGTCCATAAAAGATATATTTTCTTAAATACAATTAAATACAGTTCTTTTTGTGATTACACTTTCTATAACTTAATGTTAGTGTTTGCTTATTTGATCACATTTTATTTCTACATGTTTGCTATTAAATAAAATATTTATATAAAAACACAATTTCTCTAAGATCTTAAAGCAATGGTTCTCAACTGGCATTATTGGAATCACCTGGGTTTGTTATTTATAGCCAACACCCAACACCAGACAGTCTAATTCAGTAGGTCTAAAGAGAAGCTTGAAGAATCTAGTCTCTAAAAGTCTAATAGAGCATTCTAAATTATCTGGGATCACTATTTAAATTGCTTGCATATTTCAATGTATTGGTGGCCAGTAGTTATACTAGAGCTGATCACTTTACAAGTAAATTATGTGGATATTCATTTTTCCAATGTTGCTCATGCATAATTTTTGTTGCTTCGCATAGGACAGTGGCCATAGCAGGCTTCCATTGTGTGTATTGTGTGTATTGTTGACTCAGTAAACAGATGAACATTATGAACAAATGGTAAAGGACAGTGATGAAAATCTGTGAGGAATAAAAATATACTTTAAAGTGTGGCATGACAAAATAAGTTCTATTATTGAGCAATTTTGGTAGATATTTTGAGAGAGGCAAAGAAAGGTAAAAGGAAATATGTGACTAAGAAGGGGATAATCATGTCTAAGAGCACCAGAAGACTTGGAGAATTAGAATGATAAGTTAATAGAACAAGAAGGTGACTCTCTGTCTGGTGCAGATGCTTTATTGTCCTTTCGCATGAGTCACAGACTGTTGGTTTATTTACAACTCTGCTGCCATGTTCTGCAGTAATGTAAATCCTTATGATAAAATAGAGTGAGGGTACACCCAGCAGGGCTAGCCCTACTTTTCCGCACATTTTCTTTAATAAGACCTGGGGACTTGCAGAGGCTGACTGCTCACACAGCTGACTGTTGATAAGGTACAGCACAGCATTACTCTTTCAACTACGTTTTCAATGATTACTTACATCAGCAGCATATTCACTCTTATTACAGAGAAGGAGGCCACATTAGTAATTAGCAACTTAACTCTGCAAGGAAAACAAAAAGAACACAACAATTTTTGAACCCTGCAGAGACTGGGAAATAAAAGAATGGAAATCTCAGTATCTCTATGACACCAGGAGCAATTTTAGTGCTGTGGAAAGGAAAGTGCTTTCTCAAAAAGGCCAACACAATGAGATTGACACTTAGGGCAGAATTGGTTCTATAAAGAGGTTTTCTGCTTGACCAGCTATATTTTCACGCTTAGAAGTCACAGTAAAAAAAAGCCAAGTATCAGCCATTAGAAAAAAAAAAAATTTTATATATAAGAATCAATGTTTGCTTTTAATCAGGAGCAAATGACCCCTTTGAATCTAAAATGTGGAAATAAGTCTGGCTTTCTCAGGAGATTAATGCTAGAATACAAAGATGTTAACTTCTAGCTCAAAGATGTATTAAATTCAAACCAAACCACTGGTGAGTAAACATTATAATATCCAACAGATTTTTCAATGGCTTAAGTGAAATTACTTGATAGGCCCTGCTCAATTTCTAAACATAGATGATACATAAATACAAAACATGGCTCAATTAGCGATTCCAGTCTTTAACTTCAGTCACACATTAAAGAAGTATTTTTTTCTTTTGAATCTGTAAAGGAGACCTGTAATGCAGTTGGAAATCATTTCTCTATGATTCCAATAGTGATCTCAGGGCAAGGACTTTTAAGTCAAAAAAATGAACGTTGTTAGCAATTAAGAATTTAAAAATTCTTTTTAAATCTAAAGTTGTGCCATCCAGTTTTGAACACTCCAAATGACTTTATTTGAGGTTTTTATTTCATAAGATGGTGTCTAATTTCTCTTTGAATAAGTTTATCTTGCTCTTTATCTTAGGAAATTAACAGTAAATTTCAGAACAGAAGAATAATACTGCAAAATAACTTACCCCAAGCATAAAAAAAGATAATGCTAAACTAGAAATGTTAATTTATTCATCCTGGGAAGTTACTTATCTTGGGAATATTTATTTCAAAATACTTTAAATATATCCAGTAGAAACCGTGTAATTTTCATTCTCTACTTACTTATTTGACTTATTTACTAACTACAAATGAAAATTCAAGTCCCCTACATAGCAAAAGAAATATGAAAACTTATTGCATAGTAAATGATCCTAAAGTGTAGTCTTTTTAAAAATGTTTTTTAATTTTAATCCAAGGATATGTTTGTTGATTAATTTTAGATAGAGAAAGAGAGAGACAGGGAGAGAGAGAGATTGATTTGAGAAAGAACCATTGATTGATTGCCTACCCATACCTGCCTCTACCCAGCCAGGGCAAAATATCTATAGACTTAAAAGCTAGTATAGTTGTATTAGAAACTATGGCACATACTTTTTTCTAAGTATTATCTTCTTTTTACATTTCAGTTTGTAAACTCTGAAATGCTCTATAACTATCAAATTTATTAAACTGGATAGAATAATTATATAAAAATTTATCATAGAAACCAATATTTCTCATGATATTTATAATTCTTTCCAAATTTATGTCCTCTATATCTACACGGTTCCAACAGTAGGGATTAGCCATATGTTAGTTTAAAATTAAAAATTTAGTTCTATAGTCTCATTTCTCACAGTTCAAGTACTCAAAGCCATACTGGCCAGGATCTACCTAATTGGACTATGAAGAAATAGAGCATTTCCATCACTGTAGTAAATTTTATTGGACAACACAGACTAGATTATAACACATTGCTTCATGTGAAATATATATCACATATGATGCATATGATTACATTTAGTTCGTGTATTTTACCTTTGTGTTATGAAGAATTTGTATTTGCCCCAATACATTAAAATTGCTCTCAGTTTAGTACACTTATTTAATATAGACCCTTTCCCTTTCCTTTTGGTTGATGCTATAACCTGTTCACCAGGAAGGTGTAGGTGTACATATTTTGCATGTATTAAATTATAATGGAGAAAGCCAAATGGAATAGATAAATAGATGAAAAAGAAAAACATAGATGGAAAGAGAGAAAGAGAGAGGAGAGAGAGAGATTATAATGAGAAATAACAAGATGTTCTATTACTTTTCTATTTCTCTGCTTAAGTTTTTCTACCACTGTGACAACCCTACATTGACATAATCAGTTATTCATTTGGTAAACAAACAAACAAACACATAAATAAAGTGCTGCCCTACCTGCTGTGCCTCAGTGCATTGAGTATCATCACGCAAAGCGAGGTGTTGTGGATTCAATTCATGGTCAGAGCACACGCCTGGGTTGTGGGCCCAGTCTCTAGTTGGGGGTGTGGGAGAGGTAACAGATTGATGTTTCTCTTGCACATCAATATTTCTCTCCCTTTCTTTCTCCCTTCCTTCCTCTCTCTAAAAGTAAATGAAATATTTGAAAAATTAAATTATTTCTTATCTTACAATTTTTTATTTTTAGATTTGATAGAAAGACCAACAGGAAAACCTGTACAGAAGTAGATGCATAGTTTCCAAATAATAAGAGCAAAACAACACACTGTGGGAATTTCATCATATTCATTTCCATAAGCAAATATGAAATTTTGGGGAAGATTCACTGACTGACATCAATAGTCATATGTCAGCTACCATAGTTTCTAATGCATCATGTTAAAAATATTTAGAAAGCTGAATGCACTGGTTCATTAAATATTTTATTTTTCTTAAAAGAGCATCCAGCAACTAATGAGTGAATATAGTATGGTGATTATCTTCATGGCTCTGGTGCAATATAGTCACAGATTGAATTTGCATAATTTCTCTGAGCCCATTTTATCTTCTCAAGAAAGGCAATACTATCATTGGATTGCTCTAAAGATTTAAATAATGTATAATGCTTTTTCCTTACCACCTTGCCTTTAGAATAAAGCTCAATCAAGGTAGATGCTTTTATTTCTCTAGAAAAGATTTTATTGTTAAATTCTATATACAAGTAAATTAAACATATTTATAAGAAAAAAAGGGTAAGTTTTCCTGTGAATCCAATGTTAAGTATGGCATTAAAAATTTTATATAGTGCAAAATAGAATGCAGGAATATAGATTGTAAAATCTGTCCATGTTTACTAGTTAGAATCTACTTTGTTTTCTACTAAAGCAAACGTAAATTGAACCAGCTTAAAAAATATATTAAAGAGTAATGGGTTCGCTCAAATAATCAAAGGAAGAGTAAGTACATCAAACTTTGAAAATGCAAACCCTGGCAGCCTGAGGAATTCCAGCAACAGAATCAAGGACTTGAAACTTAGTACTTTCCCCCTGTGACTCTCTCTAGTTTTGTCTTCATTAAAAAAAAAAACAAAAAACAAAAAAAAACACTGAATCAGGTTTTTCCTTGTAGTTAGAGGTATGGGCACTCCCAACCACCACAGACAAAAACTCTCATAGTTGAGCCACATGGAAAGAGTTCTTTCCAGTAGCTTCAGATGAAAAATGATGGTGAAATCTCTGCTTAATTTGCCTGTCCATCCCATGACCTAATCATGACAAACACATTTTATCATTTTGATTAGGGTTCCATTTATTCAATTGTCACACTGTCCAGGGGAAAGGAATGATGTCCCTTACACTGGGAATTCATGCTACATGTAGAGAGGCAGAGAAAAGAGGAGGGCATTGTTTACAGAAAGAGGGAGGACTCAGAAATTAGAGCAATAAATAATACACTTAGATTCACTCTTCTGATGTTATATTTGAATATTTAGCATTATTATGTGGTATATATAAATCAATTAATCAATTGCTAATATGATCCACTAGTTTTAACAAGGTGGATATGAGCCTGCATCAATTAATACAAAAATTAATAAGCCTCCATTTTTTAATATTTAACAGAAGGTTTTAACTGAGAAGTATTGTTGTAATATGTGCATACATTTCAAATAATGCCTTTACAAGTTAGAATATTGAAATTTCAAAAATTTGAGAAATAAGGTGTGTCATTCTCACCTATGACATTGTATTACAGTACAAAACAGTATATGTATGAAATAGTAAGTTACAGTGTTTTCAGGAAGGGATAGTGGCATAGGACTCATATTAGAGATATATACTTTTGCTCTTTGGGCAAGATTGTACATCGAACTTCTGTTTGAAAAGAATTGGAAATTGAAAACAGGACAGTTTCACTTGTCATATCCAGCCAGGTCTTAGTAGTCTAATTTTCTATATAGTACTCTGCATGAGTACTATATAACTCCTCAATGGTTCAAAAGCGTTTGTATGAGGTCTGTCTGAAAAAAGTCCAGCCATTGTTAATATAATGGGAATGGTTTTGCAACATCAATGTAACCTGGCAGTGAAGGAGAGTGGACTGGATTGTGCACATGTAAACAATGACAAAGTCAGTGTACTAGTCAGTGGGGGCGGTAGATGCCCTTGAGTGAGCATGTGTACTGTGTGGCTGCTGCATTCAAAATGACTAAGTAGAGCAAAGAGTCTGCATCAAATTTTGCATTAAACTTGAACATTCCTCTGCAGAAACTATTCAGATAATTCAGAAGGATTTCAGGGATGATGCGATGAATGCAGCACAGATAAAAGTGTGGCACAAATGCTTCAAAGATTGTCAATAATCTGTTGAGTGATCCACTTTCTGGAAGGCCTGAAACAAGCAGAACACCTGAGAATGTTGAACATGTATGGGTTGCAATCAACAAAGACTGGCAACTGACAGTGGGAGAACTGAACACTGATCTGGGGATTCCAAAAACTACTGTGTCTGAGATTTTACACAGAATCTTGCCATGAAATGTGTCATGGCAAAATTGGTCCCTCAGTTTCTGCTACAAGAGCAGAAGGAATGTTGTGCTGAAGTTGCCAATGACTTGCTTCAAAGCACTACCAAAGAAGCAAATTTCCTCAAGAAGTTTATAACTTGAGATGAATCATGAGTCTACGGATATGACCCAGAAACAAAGGCCCAGTCATCCCAATGGAAGTTGCCTGGATCTCCATGCCCAAAGAAGGCACAGCAAAGTCACAGCAAGATCAAGACCATGTTAACTGTGTTTTTTTTTTTTTTCCATTGGGAAGGTATCCATTGTATGTCCCTCAAGGCCAAACAATCAATAAGCGGTCCTACCTCAATGTTCTTCATTGCTCGAGAGATGCAATATGACAAAAATGGCCACAGCTATGGGCAACTGGCGATTGGTAGCTTCATCATGACAGCACACCCACTCATGTATCACGTCTTGTTCAGAGATTTTTGGTGAAACATCAAATCACCCAGGTGACTCGGTCCCTGTACAGCCCAGATTAGGTGCCCGGTGACTTCTGGCTTTTCCAAAACTAAAATCACATTTGAAAGGGAAGATATTTCAGAGTGTTGAGGAGATTCAGGAAAATATGATGGGGCAGCTGATGATGATTTCAACAAAGTATTTTGCAGAGTGTTTTGAACAGTGGAAGAGACAGTGGGAGAACTGCGTGAGGTCCCAAGGTGCCTACTTTGAAGGGGACTGAGGCGTTACTCTCCTATGTACAATGTTTCTTTTATCTTGTACTTTCTTCAATAAATGTCTCTCTTTTCCATAGTACATAATTGAATACTTTCTGAACAGACCTCTATTTTCTTCCGTATGATGGTTCTAGTAGTGCTTAGTGGTCTTTAACTCATTTGGTTCTGTATAGCTACATGTAAATTTATTTTGGAGTGTAACAAATTTTATTTCTTCTTAATGTTCTATTCAGGAAATAATTTAAGGATATGTGGTTATATCCAATCATATTATTATTATACTATATCTGGGACGTTGATTTTTTGTTTGAATGAATAGATCTGCCACAGAGCTGCCATGCCAGAGAGACTGCCTGGCATGCCTTATGCCTCAAACCTCAAATTTTTGGAATGCTAATTAAAACAGGGCAAAATAATCTTTGGACTGGGACTAAGTAACCTGTGTCAAAAAAAAGAAATTTAAAAAGTGTTTAACTGTTTGACAATTAATAAGAAAGCAGTTATAATATTATGACTACTATAATGATGACCACTGGACTGAAAATTTAAAATATTATTTAGAATCAACATCACTATGTCATTATTGGCACTGATAGAAATGCTTTCATTCCATAGATGTAATTCTTCCTCTTCCACTTCTCATAAATATCCATTGTCTTTGTCTCCTAATCAGAATAGTATTCGGGCTTCTGTCTGAAACAGTGTGTATTGAATAAGTATTCTAAATGATCTTAATAAACACTTGTTATCTCTCACTTTGAAAAGCCCTTTAATTTTAGGTTAACAACAAAAAATACTTTTTTTAATAAGGTGTTTAAAGATATTGGCTGTGCTCATTAATCAGTGAATAAAGGGAAATTATTTCTTTAAAGGGTATATAGGCCTTCATATAACTTAACTAACACAAAGTCAATAGGTACAACCTCTTAGTTACATCTGCCTCTCCTAGGAAATAAATGTGATTCATGGACTTAT
Source organism: Furipterus horrens (assembly GCF_987537825.1). Classification (NCBI taxonomy): domain Eukaryota; kingdom Metazoa; phylum Chordata; class Mammalia; order Chiroptera; family Furipteridae; genus Furipterus; species Furipterus horrens. Next base: position 27,289,952 of record NW_028327182.1, on the reverse strand, counting down.
ATAAGAGAAATAGACAGATCGTTTTGTTTGGCTTCATAGGTTTTTTATTGACATTACTTAGCAATTTATTGTACAAAGGTCAACTTTTTGTTTTTTATTAAGCACATTCCACAGTACAAAGCTGTCATGAATAATAGCCGTACAATTTAACAGTTTCAATAGCTGTTCAGACACAAATTTATTTCAAACAGATAATTGGCAAACATAATTAATTATAACTAATACTTAGACTATGCCAGTGCTTTAAAAATATTAATGTGGTAGTAATTTATAGTTGCTCAATTATGGTTTAGCAAAATAAAGTCCAGAGTGCAGCTGGGGAGTACCACTGTAATCCCAGAAATCAGAATTCCTTGGGTGCCGAAGTCTGCAGCTATAATTTAGTAGGTACAATTCAAAATTGTGTGCATATTCAAAGGCCATGATCTCTTAAGGAACAAGAACTTTTACAGTAAACATTCAAGGACAACTGCGGGGGTACTGGCCCCACAATACCCTAATCACGGATGAAGAAATTGACCCAGAGATGAATTGCCTTGGGGAGGACTGGAGAGTGCCTCTCAGAGAAGGACGCTGCAGACCTTCCCTGGGTCTGAGTTTTTATTAGGTTGGCTACATGTAGAAATGCATGACTTGAGGAGGTAGTCCCCCTCCTAACTATCATTAACAAGGATAAATATGAATCAACACGTAGTAATAAGTGGTTTAGACTTTCAGAGCCAGAGTACATTGCCAAACTTTAGACTACACTCCCGGAGGTAGACATTCTGTTGATATAGATTAGGAGTTATACAAAGCAGAGCAGGCTTTACTAGTTTTAAAGAGCACATTGCATTCTCATTCCTTTTCCTAAGACCATCTGAAGAGTGGGAATGGTTGTGCAGGAATTGGAGCATGCCAGCCAGCTTGTCCTGAAGACTTACGGGCCTATAGGATGGGCCTATAGGATGGTCCTGGCTCAAAGAGCGATTACAGTTTCCAATACCATACAGATCAGTCTCCCACATCTCCCCCTTTTTTGTTAACAGTAGGATATGGTAGTAAGACAAATACAACCTGCTATTTGCCTTTCACGGATGTTGTCACAGGCAAACAGTTTACATAGGCATCTTAGTACACAGAGTATAACAATGATTAGAATATATCCTATAGCACTAATTGCCCAAATTCTTAGGTTTAGTCCATTAAACCAGTTCTTAGGATTGGGCCACTTCAGGTTATCCTGTAGGATTTGAAAAACCTTTTGTTCAGTCAATTTTTTAATGTCCTGGAGTTGCTTGTGGACTTCAAGCTGCAATTGATCAACCTGACTTTTGAGATTAGTGGAGAAGTCCTCCTTAAGATGATGTTGGACCTCTTCCCATGATTGTTGGCTAGAGTTCTATTTTAAGGGAGTGACACAGAGCTTGGAAAACTCGCATTCTGCGATTCCCCTAGCCATACCACCACAGCTGAGAGCCGGGCAAGGAATTCCTGGTTAATTTGCATTTGCAACAGGATGTCATAGGGTCCAGTACATTGTTCAGCCAGTGGCTGTTCAGGGCCTTGAGTCTTCCAGGTCTTCAGTAAGACTTAGTCTTCTGGTCAGAATGGGTACAGGGGCTTGTCAAACCTGCAATGAGCAAACTTGTGCAAAATGGTTAATTCACATAACAACCTACAAACTAGTCTTTGAGTCTGTAAGACTGTGGAGATACCCAGTTGAAGGGCCGTTGCTGGAATGATAGCACTGTTGATGATATTACCAACCCAGGACTTTCTGAGTATACAGCAGAGACAAGCCCACCTCTGTAAAATACCAGGGGAGTTAAGGGGTTAAACAGTGCAGCTATTTCCTGGGAGGGAGCCGGAGATGTTGAGTGCCCCCACTTTCTGCTCTAAGACTAGAGGGAGAGAAAAAATTTTACTTTTGGTGATTACTGCATTCCTTTACTTTCTTTAAAAGTGCGCTGTTTTATTATGCAGTGGCCTTGACAACTTTCACAGAGGCTACAGAAGAGGCAGGGGAGATAGCAAGCTTGGCACGGCTTGTTCCTGGGACCACAGCTTCTAGGTTTCAAATGTACAATGTTTCAAAGACGTATATGTTTACTTTTCCTTTTTATTTCTTTTTCACTTCCATTTCCCTTCTTGAATTACCCACTCCAATGTCCTTCCTTCCCATGCCATGCATGAATGTGGCATGTATTTCTTCCCTTTATTCTTTTTTACCCTTCTTCTTCACAATCCTTCACTTTAATTCCTTTTTTTCTCTTTTCTTTCCCTCTGCTCTCTTCTTCATTTCACCTTTCTTGCCCCTACATAATCTGTTTTCAACTTCCATGGACCATTTACAACTTACTCGGACTTTCTGCAACATACATAATCCTTTTGACACAACGTTCTACAAGCAATATGATAATTTTTTAAAACTTAAGCCCAATTAGGTTGCTAAACATTTGACTTAGGGAGTATATTATGAAATAATATTTGAAAAGTCACCTGGGGGTGGAGAGTAATGCTGTAATCTTACAACAGACCAGTGATTTAAAGTAATTTTCTTTTGGCCAGATTTAGAGGCAGAAATGATTAAGGAATGTGTGTAGTGGGTCGAAGTGTGCTGATTATAAGTAAGGCTTGCACCCTGGAGCCTGACCCTGCCTGGCGATGACGGGGAAAGCAGGCAGGGCTTTTTAATCTCATGCTTGAGCTGACGCCTCAAGACAGGTTTTCATAGGAGTAATAAGGGAGTAACCACAATTAAAAAAAATTATAAGTGTAGAGTGCTGAATTAGTTAGATTCTTTGGGGAGGACTCCATAGTCCCCTTTTTTTGTTATTCAAGAAGATTTTGGCAGGCCTGTGTCAGCCAATGGAGGTGGCGAGAGTCATTGTGGCTTTCCAGGATTGAGGGGCGGGGGGGCGGGGGCGCGGGGTGGCTGCAGAGCTAATTTTTTGGCAGGGATTACAGCATTCCCCATACATATTCCCCTCCCCCTCTCCTACTTCCATTGGGGCTGCGGCATTTTGAAGCCTGAGTTATTTTCCTTACTTTCTTTTTGTTTTTTTGAGATCGCAGCACTTTGAGCCACGGCAGTATGCAGCAGGCAAAGAGCCATATGAACTAAGCTCCAAATGAGTAAATTCTGATGACCTATGGAGGTTTTATTTTTCTGGAACCATTTTAACTTTTGACCAATTTTTTTCCAAACTTTTAAATCTAAAGATTTCTTATCTGGGAACCGAGGACAGTATCCCTTAACTGTTTTTAATAAATTGATTAAATGCTATTCTTTTATTTGACATCCTGATTTTTTTTATCAACTGTTGTAATAGCCGAAAGTAAGTTTCTTGTTCTTTGGATAACACTGACTCCATTTTTTCATAGGTTGTGGGGGTTTTTGTTTGTTTGTTTTTTGTTGATTTGGTTTCGCCCTTCTCCTTCCCCTTTTGAAAGAGTGGGCAAGAGGAGACGAAAGTGAAACCAAAACCCCCACTACAGAGCACGGTGGGAAGAAGAAAGATATTCCCTCCTTGATTTTATCACAGTGGTGGCCTAACCAGAAAGAGCCTGATTTTGCTGTCCCTTACCGTGGGATGAGGTGCGCCCAAATTCCCTTCTGTTTCAGTGTGGCTGCCCATGATTATGGCTTGTAGCCTTGCAGCCCATGTATGATTCACTTTTCCTGAGAGCCCCATGTCTGGGTGCCAGGTGAGGCTGTCTGCCTCCAACGCCCCAGCTTGGTGGGAAGTCCCTGTCCAGCAAAGGTTTCAGGATTATGGATGAGAGAGAACAAAATTACAGGGACACTGATCTTTGTCTGGAGGCGGAGAGGTGGCAAATCTTTCTAGTGGAAAAGAGCATTGAATGTTTCCTCCTAGTCCCTTTTATTGAGGAGGGGATTTGGGACACACAAGGTCAAGACCCATGAATCATCAATTAGCTTTAGACTTTGGGTTACAGTTGACAGTTATTGATTATAGATATCAATGTAAAGAACACAGTGAACATTCTGTGTCAGGGTCTGTTAAACATCCAGCACCATACTGACATCAGGTGCAATGCTTCATATCTTTTTTGCTCAATACTATTTATAGTTAAGAGATAAGAAAAGCAGAGAAAGCTCTAAAACATAGTATGCATTCTTTAAATCCAATTCCCATGGGAACTTTTTTGAGTGACCTTTGAGTCATGCCTGCCTCTGGCCTTCCCAGTGTTCTGGTTGAGTCCTACAAGGCTCTTAGGAGCCTGGCTCGTGGCTTGGGCTACAATTCTTGAAACCACATAGAACAGTACCCTGAAGAGTATTACTATAATCCCAGAAGTCAGAATTCCTTGGGTGCCAAAGTCCTAGGCTATAATTTAGTAGGTACAATTGAAAATTGTGTGCGTATTCAAAGGCCATGATCTCTTAAGGAGCAAGAACTTTTATAGTAAATATGTAAGGACAACAGCAGAAAGTTTATTTGTGCAGAAGAATTGCCTCCTCCTCCCCTGCCCCAGGCTCTCCTAACCAGTCTGCTAGTGAAGCTGTAAAATGAATGGAGGTAAAAGTTACATCACTTTCACAACCACTGGCAAGCTTACGACATTTACCTTATGAATGGAGGCTTAATTTTTTTTTTTACACTTTGAGACTCAATTTCTCAAAAACAGAAATTTAGTCATGTGGGAATGAAGGATGTATTTAAAAAAGAAAAAAGCAAAGACTACCTGAAAAAAAAATTACATACTCACACATTGATCCCCATACTGTTCTCAAGAAAAGACAAAACAGGACCCAAGGACCTTATTTTTTTTGTATTTTGATTTTAACAAGACAAATGGTACAAATTGAATTCCCATACCTATCCAGTTGCCATAAAATCTCATGGGAAGTAATTTCTATTTTACTTCTACCAAGAGCCTGGGTCATGAAAAATAAATTTTCCTTACTTTCTGTCTTCAAAATTATTGTTTAGTTAACTATTTTTCTCAGAGAATAGGTCTTTATCCATTCCTACTTTATGTATGGTGAATTTCTATATAGTTCCTCACTTTGCACAGTTCGGGTTCACAGGTTCCCTACGCTCTTCCTCAGAGGTGTGTAAATTTCATATATACAGCAGCTTCAGCAATCACTTGTTTTCCTAGTTTTTCCTTTCCAACTTGTTCTGATCTCAAAGAAATTCCACGTCTCCATTGCATGGACTGCTACTGTTTTGTTTTTTTTTTAATATGATTTTTATCTCTAGCAATTTTAAATATTTTGTAGCCATTGTTATATATTAAAATCAACATAAATTTGCCTCTGTTTTTGCAAATGTTAATTTATGGAGTAGTTAAAAAGTGAATTCCACTTGAAAAATGGTCATTTAATCCTACTCTGAGTTGTTTTAAATAACTCGTCGGCAGCCATCCGTCTCAAGAGACGATGGTGTAGCTTCTTAAGAGTCTATCTGCACCGCCGAGAATGGCTGTGCAGTCCGACTCGGGAGTGACACGGTATCTGTCTCTTCCCGTGTTGAATCGACATCTTGCGATGACGCTGGAGTGTCCTCTCCAGTGAAGCTGAAGCTACAGAGCCTGGGCAGGGTGATATGGAGGGTCTGCTGTTGCCCATGCAGCAGACCCCCCCTCTCTTCACAGCTGAAGGATCCAAGGGAAAGACGGAGTCAATACAGCTTGGCTTCAGGTGCGCCGCAGGAGTTGCCGGTGTTGACTACAATGTCAAACCGCCTTAGGGACTCCGGCTCCGGATTTTCTGTCGGGGTTTACTCCCTTAGCCTTTCCCCTAAAGAGGTATGCCGCAAGGCAGCGGAGGTTTTTTGGAACCAGAGTTTTCCTTCTCTGTTTTAAATAACTAGAGCTTACAAAATAAGCTTTAGCAGTTCACTTTCATGTCCCAAGTCTTACTGCAGTAGTTACTGCTTATTGGGAGTTTGCAGATTGTATTTGATAATGATTGATAGTTATTCTTTCTGAATATACTACACCTTTTCAGGATCCAGTTTTCTCCTTTGTCTTTTGATGTGAAAAAGAGTTCACAGTAGCTTTTAGATTAAACATTTAGGATGGCAGTGTTCTGTAGCACAATGCTATGTATAGTGTTGATAAATAAAAGCTGTACATGTTGAGGCAAAGTAGGTTTACAGTTGTTTGTATGGAAAACAATACAAAAATTAATAAATAATAATACAAGAATAAACTTTGTTTCACATGCTCACAAGTGTAAACCTACTTTCACTCCACCTTGTATATTTCTTTCTCAAAACTAAATGCTGATTTTTATTAGTATTATTCATATTCTTCAAAAAATAATTGGGTTTAAAATTTCTAATTTTAAAAATGTCTAGCAATATGCTGAACTCCATTAACTGAGCTCCAGTCCATTAGTTATGTTCTCATTTATATTATTTTCTATAAGTAAATAATCTCCATCAATTTTCTGTGGTACAGAAGATATTCTCCTATTAGTAAAATCAGTTTCATGCTCATTAACCAGTAAATATCCATAGGTTTTCTTATATTTTACATTTGTTTTGGGGGGGAATTGTGCTCAAAGTACATAAGCTAAAAAGATATAAGTTAAACCCTGGGTAAATGACTGATTCTAGGATGGGTAGGGAAAACATAAGATGATCCTGGAGCATGTGGTCATGTCAGAAATTAAAAGATGCTATCCATTTATCATGCTGTATGCCTTAAATATACCAATTTTTATTCATCCATTATACCTCAATAAAGCATTGTCAGATTTTCTATAAAGCAGAATACTCTGCATAATTCAGTATTTGTTTTGATCAGACCTCAATGACACAAAAATATAACCTACCCTAAATTCACTCATTCTGTCTTTATGTGAACTATAAACAAATTGTATTTTTAAAATAAAAATAAATTTTTATATTAGTAGGCAAAAATGTAATTTTAAATTTAGATGTATTAATAATTACAAATGATTTAATTCTTGTGTAGTTAAAAGTACATTTTTCTGGGAAATTTATAAAGTAATTTATTTAATATATTTTTATTATAACCACTAAGGCCAGTATTTAATTTACTAGCATTTTCAACATGGAGTCTCTACTATAATACATAAGTGACATGCTATTATTTTCACTGACATTGAAGCAAATGGAGTTTTGATGTTTATACATTTATAACCCAAGGAAGAACTAATATGAATTAATATCTATAACAAAAAAACAAACTTCTTCTTGTGTATGAACTCAAACTGTAGATTGTGAATTTCCTTACAATATCTCAATAATCACATTTTAAATAAAAAACAGAGTGACTCTTTTTGTATTTTTTCCTATTACTACTCATTTTAGTAAAAAGCTATTCACTCTTTTGTTTTCACATGGAATTTTAATTCATCCAGAAACAATTTATCTATAAGTTTGAGCAGATATTTCTTTCAAGATCTATAATTATGAAGTATATAAAAACTTGGAGTATAGAGCATGGAAACACTTGTCTGGTAGAACTTAAGCTGTAATTTCAAAAATGTTTAATGTAAAATTATATAACTAAATAACTCTATAAAAATTATATGATGTAGCATTTATTATTTTTTTCTGCATTTTGGTTTTCTACATGCATTAACCAAAATATCTTTTTAATTATATTTTTGCTAAGATTTCAATATGACTTTATTTTTTACATATAGTATAATCCAGCTGATCTAGTCAGAGCAAAAGTATTAAATAGTTTGTATACATATTATTAATGCATTACTTTCACATCTATATACACTGTACTATTCTGAGGCTGTATGTATATGTGCTCATGTAAGTCCGTGTTTATATGTTCCTATACAAAGAAAAATGTGTCCTTCTATTACTTAATTTTCTAAAATATTTTGTTCACAAGCTAACTGATATAAGCTGTCTTACATTTTTTATCAGAAGGAATCATATTATAGTGAGTTTGTGTGTCTGTACATATATGTGTGTATTTGTGTGGTTCTTTTGTACATATATAGATATCTACATAGGTGCATAAGGTATATAATTTGGCCAAATAAGATTGTGAAAGGAAACTTTAACTTACAATAATAAAATAATGGATATTGAAAATAATCTCTTATTCCTTAATTTACACAGTATAAAAAAATACATCTTTCACATTCTCAATGATCAATGCATTTTTGGTCAATAGACTTAAGGAATTCTAATTGCTGTGTGAGGTGTCCTAATAGCTGCAAGTTTTAAATATAAGACAAAGCAAAGAGGTTAAGAAAATTTTCTATAGCTAAAGATTAATAATCCAGCTCCAGAAGTACCTTAAAAACTTGCAATACAGCTGTGTTGGTGTTGTTTTCCCCAGATTCTGCTTCATTGCTCATTTGTAAAAACAAACATTCACCATGAAGACATTACTGCCAATTTCGCCTAAATAAGACAAATGAGATAATGAGATCAGTGACAGGTTCTAGTTGACAAATTCTGTAGAATGCCCCACTTCAAGTAAAGAGCTTTCCTTTCCTGCCAAAAGGTCTATATGCTAATACTAACTAATTTGCCAACCTTGGCCCTACATTGTTTGACAATAGCTGAGCATCCCAATTTGTTACAGTTGTGACATTAATTTGGATGTAAAATGCAGCTTGACCTAGTAATCTATGCAACCTCTTAACCCAGCAACCAATCACACAGATGCTTACTTTGTACTGAAAAGGCTTAGAAAACCAGAGAGGTATGTTTTTTAAAGCTCCGAATATATTTGTATGTAGACGGAAATAGCAAGGACACCACATCTGTGACTTTCACTTGCTTGTATCCTGCTTACATCGATAGAGGTGAAATAGAGTACATTATTTACTTTAATATTATGAGGTCATTCAGAATAATTGCTCTAAATCAGTTATTCAAATATCTGTAACTTAGCCATCAGTTTTGATGGATTTTGAAAAAGTCAATTTAGAGTATTAAAAAATATGTATATCTTTGGCACCTTTCCACACAGAGCCAAAATAACCACAGGCATTGAAATCTCATATATATTTCAATAAGTTTTCCGTATATTAAAAAAGTTTCTATATCTTTGTATTAGTATTAAAACAACTTAATTTTGTGTATTAGAATAAAAAAAACATCATTTTGTAGAAATCTGGTATTTAAAAAACTAAATAGGCACTTAGAATTAAGAAGTACTTGCTTCATTTTATTAAAAATATCCTAGGTTTAGCAATAAGATGACTATAATTGTATATAAGAAGGACAAATATAAAAAATGTTTATTTTGAACAAGTATAAACTGATGTAACATTTACTTAAGAGTTAGACTGGCTTTAATTCAGACTTCATAAACTGCAGATAGATAAAGATAAATGTAAAATATTTTGTAATTACAAAATTCTTTATGAAATAAGTTAAGAAAAAATATTTGCCATGTTTGGGAAATTTTCATTTAAAGGAAAAACCTATCAGATAGATTTGGGCAAAAGTTTTGACAATATGCGATAATATTTTAAAATGTATTTAACTAGAGAGCTTCTTAAAATTTTATTTGAAATAAATTTATAAAAGATACAAAAAGTTAAAAAAGAGAGTGCATTTCACCTCTTAGATCTGAGCCATAGGCCTGGCTCTCTCATGAGATAGCAATGCGAAGGTGAGATCTTGGGCTTCCCAAAGTTTTCATTTCCTCAGCTATAGAACTGAAGGACTTTGGTTAAGGTGACTTTTCCACTCAAAAAAATAAATAAATAATAAATAAGTCAAGTTGAGGCTCCCTGCTTTGGAAAGACATTTAAGATGGAGTAAGAAATAAATTTTTTAAAGGTCAGTAGACATTTTCTTTCTACCTGTGCAGTGTTATAATTCAGAACTATACTGTGGCTGAGAAAATATTTTTCTTTAAAATGTCAATCTAATAACTGATACTATTAAAATGTCTAAAAATGAAACATCAAGTAATTAAAATGTTTTAAAAACTTTTAAAAATATGAGATTAAGTGCTTCAAAATTACAAGAATAGTAAGAATTTTTACTCTTTTGAATTTTTATCTTCTGAGTCTTATCAGTAAAAGAAAATCAACCTAAAATATAAAAATATAATTTCTCTAATTCCACTATTAAATTATAGTTTTATAGAAATATAAAACTAAAAATAACCTATAAGTCATATGAACTCACTTCCAGACAAATATTAACTTGTTGCCTGAATATTTTCTTTTCATAAGTATGGTAGGTTACTTCCAAGCTGGTTCCCAGGATTGCCCCCCTAGTATTCATGCATGCCCTTATATAATTATCTTTCCTTGATTTTGAGCTAGATCCAATGACTCACTTCTAACACACAGAATATGGCAAAATTATTGGATGTCGCCTCTAAAATTAGTTACAAAAATACTGTGACTTCTACCTGGCTTTCCCTTTCTCACTTTCTTACTTATTTGAAAGCAGGGAATATGAGAATACATCATACAACAAGATAACAGCTGCATTCATGGGTTTCAAAATAGTCAATCCTATCAGAAGTCTCCACTACACAGGGCACAATTGAATGCACAAGAGGCTTCAGAAGGCACAGCCATTCTGGGAAACAACCATTTTCATTTCTCACATAACTTTTATACTGTTTTCCCATGAATTTCTAGCCATATGTGTCAAGTTGCATCATTCCCAGGGCAGCAACAATTTACCCATGGAGTTTAACAATGAACAATTCTGATAACTATATATAATATGCTTGGTACATCATTGTTTAGATTTTCAACACATTCCAGAGGGCAGAGTTGCAAGAAAGTAAATCCAGAGTCTTACTCTTAGTTGTTCTTGGGTCTGGAATGTGAATTCAGACCTATTGTTAATCCTTTAACAACAGTCTACCGTTGAATTCTGAATATAATATACTTTTAATACCCTTTTATATCCCTTTTGAAACATATATTTTTGATATTGCAGACAAAAAGAGATTTTCTATAGACAATAGAATATGTAAAATTCAGTAATAAAAATACAGAATGACTAGGTACTGCTCACTATTTTCCCAATTAAATAATGACTTACAAATTAATTAATAAAATATAAAGAACTCATTGTTTACTCACACACACACAAAAGAATATGTAAAATTCAGTGTGTTAGCATGATTGACTAGATATGTTAGTCTTGATTACATCTTTTCACATTTTTAATATTTCATAACCAATTTGATTTACTTTTCACCCCTTTGTTAATCACTAATTTTGCTTTTCAAAAATAAATATGAGAAATGTGTATATAATTATTCTGAAAATAAATTAATTTTCTCTTTGGTCTATGCAATTTCCATGGGACCTACATCAATTGAGGATTAAAATAATCCCAAATAACATTCCATTCTGTGATTTATTATTGGAATATATAATTTTCTACTCAGTATCTCTCAAACAACCAACAAATATCAGATGTGTTATTAAAGTAATATTTTTATACTAAATACCAACTCATAACATATCAATGGTGTCTCATTTATGTTATTTATCTCCAATAGAAGAAGTAGTTAGTAAAATTTACTGTTCATTAATTTACTGTTCAATAATTGAGTCTATGCTCCATTCATACATAACCCAGTTACAATCAGCTTTGATAAATATTAAATTTTCAATAGCATTGTGTACTATGGTCCATCTACTTCCTACTGGTATGACTTACAGAAGATTATATTTGCCCTGTTCCCACCAACTGTATTATCAGGAAGCCTTTCCTAGTCAATGCTTCTTTGTGACACCACACAGTTTGGGTTTTTCAGACTATTTATTTAGATGCGTAGGATCCTCTATGTCAGACTTCCATCATATTCAATTATTCACTTCACAACATACTCAACTCCATGTTTAGCAGCACATAAGATAGCCAATTCATCCTAAGTAAGACGTGATGCCTTCTCCCAAAGCATCCCTCAGGAAACTGCCTCATCATTTTATGTATATAAGTGCTCCACACACCTTTCCAAGTCTTGCCAAATTTGGCTAGTTTCTTGCCAAAGTAATTTCTTAAAAATTTCTGTATGAGACAATAGGTACTTCTCAAATTTGTGGCATGCTTCCAAAAATGCTATTTATGTTTGGCTCAAAACACTTAGTTATAAATCAATAGTTTCTGAATCTCTTTAAGACCATTGGGGTTAGTGTTGACTTTATCACTAGCCATTGCTACTATGGAGCATGACTGTAATCTAGCAAAATTGCATTTCACATAAAAGTCTTACTGTAGCTAATAAAAATTTATTAATTTGCATATTGCGCTCCTAAAATCTACTCAGTCTATATGTACCATAGGAACAGCTAAAGAGGATTTTTTTTTTTTAGCTCTAGAATAGAACATCAGTATGGACTCTGCATCATTTCTATATTAGTTCCCTTCATCATCATCGACCTTTATTCAAGGCCCATTCTTGAGTTCATCAGATTTACATTTAGTATATGGATCAGTACAACACAAGCTCTGGCATACCAAACAAGCCATAGCAATGCAACACCCCTCATATTCTAGCAACTGTTTCGGCAGTGTATCAGCCTGATTTGTAGTTATCTAATGATGCACAGATGATCAAATATTGTACAATTACAGATATGCACAGTTAAAAGGTAATATATCCTTGAGATGATCACCTAAGGAGTTGACTAGTGAGCATAGTCTATAAACGTTTAAGTAAAAGAATGGTCCAAATGACCAAAATTCAAAAGGGTCATTAGAGACTTCTGCATCATCTTTTTTTCTCTCCAGATTACACAGACAGAATTTTTTGGTAGAGTTTCTACCTTATTTTCAGTTCAAGGGATATTTTTCAGAAGGATATAGTGCTAGTGTTCTTCCCCAGGGAATAAAAACTAACTTCAGTCATTTTCTTGACTTGAGACATTCTTCAGGGGACAAATATTATCAGTTATTCTGGTGTTATCCCTGACTTCCAAGTACCTTTATATTAAGCTACCACTTCCCCTGTTTTTATTTATCCCAGAGTTTCCCTGACTCTTTCTACCTGGTTTGAATTGAAGATTTCAGGTACAGTACTCAACCATAAAATTGGCAAAGGCTGTTAACTGCGCCAATGTCTTCTCTTTCATTTATTTACGTTCTTTGACTTGTGAGTAATAGAGATATCCTTTATACCAAACATAGACCAACTTAAGGCCTATCCAAGCAGAGAACTATTTTGGAGTAAGTACTACAAGACTTGAAGTCTTAGAGATAATGCCATGTGCCAATTGTCTCTCTCAACAGAAGCCAACAAACTGAAGCAAGCCCTTGGTTCCATGAGATTCTACAGTAGAAGAAAAACAGAAAGTTTTTAAGTGGGAAATACAGAGAGTTGCACTATGGCTTCATTTCCTACACATGCATTCTCATTTCTTTACTCCAAATGACCCTGTTTTATATTTCCTTTCTTTAAATATTAAATCCAGTCACCTGATCATGCAGATAAACTCTTTATTCCTTTTTTCTACTTCTAAAATTTCTAGTTTACTTTCTAAATTTCTTATCAAAACACTACTCTGAAGATGAGAATAAATGATATATGTCCAAATAATATGATCTTTTAGCTGATTAGTATATCATAGTCATTGCAAAGTAGGTTCTTGAGTTGAGAAAATATATATGCATGCTCTTAAGTTAAATAACTCACATTGTTTCTTCTTTCTGTAACATTTTTTACCACTTTTTTAATAATAACATTTATAATAAAAAGTAGAGTATGTCCCAAGGCCTATCAGGACCCTTAGAAATTCTCTAGAAGCTATAAGTAATAGTTCATTATGATCCACCTGAAAACTGTCAGCTGGACTCTGTCCCTGTGGAATTCGCTTCATGAAAGGTTAAAAAAAGATCTTTTTCTGTTGTCATCCTAAAAAATCATAGGCAACTATTGATACTTCAGCAGAGAAGAAAGAAACATATCTTTATTCAGACTAATTGCATATTCTGGCAACTTCCATGGGATTTAACTTTTATACTTGGATTGCTACTTCAGATATTGTCTTTTTCTTAGAGATATATATATAGTTTTAATAAACCCCCCATGCACAATTAAACTTGATTAAAAGTTTGGAGAATGCTAAAAGTAGTAGCTAATACAGGAGGCTGCAGAACGAAGAGTACAGGTGCACCCTTCTCTGCAGTCAGTAAATGACTTAGTTTGAGCACTGGAAAAGCAAGAGAGTTGTCTTGTCATCCTAGGTTAGTGGTAGACTTGCCTTTGTTCCCAGATCTGGGTGTGTTCCCAGTGAGGGTGAAGCAGACTCTGTGACAAAGGGTTGGATGAATGAACCTTGAGAAGCTGATGCTCAGGATGTAAGTTTACAGGCCCCAGTAAACTTACTGAAAAAACTGGTGTCTGTGGTGTTGAGAAGGCATTGGAGTTTTCATGATATGCATGGGGTCAGTGTTCTCCTGCTCCACCATCATGAACTGACTCCAGTATTCCAGGAGCAGTGAAAGCCAGCATTCTATCATCTTGGGTAGATGCTTCATGTCTTATAACATTGTCACTGGACCTGGATTGGGAACAGCATGGGAAACCACTGTAAGACCAAAGGCTGTAGCCAGATTGGCAACATTCATTTTAGTGTTCGGGCTCTGAGCCATTCCTGCAAGTGAATCATGAGGAAAGCGAAGGTGTCTATCTTGCTCTGGGGCAGTTCAGCAACTGCCTGGTACATGTCAGGTATTGTGTTGTCCTCATTTATGACTCCTGCTGCTTCCATAAAGATTTTGTTTAGCCATAAGGTCAGAAGGGGTTCTTTGAGGTTTCAAAGGAAGTCTTTCAGGAGGCTACAGATAGCATGGATGTCATCTGTTTTTCTGAGGAGCAGTATAGTTTTCACTCTTGGAAATTCCTCCTTCAGTTCTTTTACTGTCAGGTCACAGCTTGAGATCTGATACAGGCCTATCTCGGTCAACCCTCTCTGCTCAATCTCATTTATTCAGTGGACGATAATGGAGGGGATTGCCAGAGAATTCTAGGACATATAATCTTCCAGCATTCCCTCTTCAGTCTTAACAGGTGTTCCTCTCATGGTAGAAATGCAGGGAAGGGGACAGTGGTCCCAGCATTCTGGATGAGAGACCACATGATAGTCTCACCACTTCAGAAACAGCTTATCATATTTTATCTGCTTTCTATATGGAACACAAGATTCAAGTTTTATAACCATCTTAGAGACAAAGTCATGGAGACACATCCTTCCATTGCTCTGCAGAGTGCTGGAACTGTCTGTCTCAGTTCATGGTTTCAGCTGCCTCATATTCAAGGCACAGTCACTATTCCAAGGCTGTCAAGTACCTCTTTTATTCTGACTGCTTGTCCAATATGGCACCCACCGTTTTAATAGTGGATGCAGTTTTAATGGACCTGCCATCACTGGGAACAATTACTGTAGTTTTTGCAACTTCAGGTTTATTCTCTTGGTCTACTGTGAAGCCAATGGAATGACTTGTTTGTTTTTTTTGTTTTTTTTATAGGTTCTGAATGACCATCAATAAACTGTTGGCTGTTGGAGTGCCTCTTTTCTCTCTTTTGCAGTTTGAAACACTTTTCCAAAGAAGAATCCCAATCCAGCAATTCATCAGTCTTTTCAAAGCTGATATCTGATAAAATATAAGCAGATTCATCAATGGTTGACAGTCTTTTGTTCCCAGCATAGCCCATGGATGGCTGACCTCTGTTGAGAAAAGCCAGAGCTGATTTGCTCCTCACTTAGTGGAATGCTGCCAGTGCTGCATCTCTTGGATCATCTGAATCTGTCTTTTCCACTTTTCACCGTCAGCCTCAGCTCACTGTCTCTGACCTTTACATCCACTTGAATGCATGTGTGTATGTTTCAGCTTAATATACAGAACACTATGCTTAGTCTCTGCTTTTACCAACAGATTCCTATATTTCCCCAACTTAAGCTCTTCTCTCTGCCACTTTTTACAGAAATCCTCAAAGTCCTTAGCATCATAGTATCCATCTTTCTCTTCTTGTAGCCCCCAAAGCTTACTTAGCCAGGTCCACTTGGCCCCACCTGGGTAGCCTTCCTCAAATATTGTCTTACACATTCTATTTTGGTCCCTTCAAAATTTTCTATTAGGTCTTTTAGGACCATCCCACATATACTACCTCTTATTCATTCTTTAGAGTTCTAGAAGTCCTCTTAAAATCATAGATCTCCACATGAGGGTATTTTTAATTTTCCAGTTGTGTATGACCCAATTAACCAAGCACATAGGTAGACTAGCACCACTATCCAACAATTTGGAGAAATCTACAAACATCCCTTTAGAATAAGCTTCTAGTTCTTGTACAAAAGCTAAATGTACTACTGCAAGTAATTAAGACTATTGAACATATTTTCCTTTTTCTATTTTTCTAAGAGTTTTTTGTCTACCAGCTGAGTTGCTAAAAGTCACATTCTTCTGAGAGTTGTCATAAGTACACCATGTGGCTTGCATTATTTGTCAAGAAGAGCCATATAGTCATGCCACCATTCAGCCATAGGCATGAGAGAAAAAAAGGTCTTAAGGTTGGTTAATTGTCATACAAATGCTAATTATATTATATGATGATTGTCATGAGATAACACCTATAGTACACAGTATGTACATTTGTGTGTGTGTGTGTGTGTGCATATACATGCCTTTATGTACAGTAGACACACACAGTATTTTTACTTGATAAATAAACTCTTGGGAAGCCTTCTCATTCGAGTTTCAATTGTCTCCATCACCGGCTCAGAGTTTCTATTTGTCTGCTGATGACTTTACTTGAATCATTTAACCTTTTCCCACCCATAAATCCCTTGCAAGATACTTAAGAAAGAAAACTCATTAATGTATCCTGTATGCCTTCAGAGTTGCATGCTGTTTCTACTAGTTCCAATTCAAAGTGAATAGTTTCTACTGTAAAGAGCATTGTATGGACAGCAGCAACATTTGGTAGCTTTTAGGTCTATAATCCTAGTAACCTATAATGAGGGGCTCAGGGAGGCATGATCTTACGTCTCCTATCAAGTCCAATGAGCACAGTGGTGAGTTGGTAATATGTCTACTATCATATGTTCGTTTGAATATTATGGTCTCAGTGACCCAGGACAAGCCTGTTTACAGCACTTTTTAATATCCCACAATGAAAACGTTGTTCATGTGTCCTTTTGAATTGTCTTTTGCCTAGTCACTTAGTTCTTCTTTCACTTTGCCTATTTTAAATAGGCAATATGATTCTAAAAGTTAGGAAGATGCATAATTCAGAGTGAAATATATCCACTAAATGCTGACTTCTTCATACTCAAATTCTTCAGAAATAATAATTAAGTTCTAGTTTTGGAAAGATCTCTGAAACACCAGGCAAATGACCCTCAAAATTTTATAAAGTTAGCCAATTTTGAATTTTCAAAATCTATCAACCATTTTTATAAGGTTTACAGGTAACTTTTGTTGTCAATCTTTTTTTTGGGAGGGAGCGGGGAGTTCTTTTTCCCATTCTGCTACTATTATAATGCCAACAAGATGGTGATTCAGCTTGATCTTACCAATACTATGCCCACAAAAGTACACTAGTACTTGTACCTTAGACAATGTGGTAAACATGTATTGAATTTCAACCCACATAAAAACAAACATGAGTTTTATTTTCCTCTGCTAAAAGAAGTGTGAAAACAAAGTACTAGCACAATCAATCAGTTGCATTACACCAGTCTCCATTAGCCTATAGCATCTTTTGGATAATTTATATCAGACCCTGCTATCAAGTGCACTACACTATTCATTCCTTGTTAATTTACCATCAATCACAATGATCTTTTTACCTTTCTCATTAGCTAAACTCAAATTGTTATGGGGTGTATTGATATTATTTTCCCACTTCTAACATTTTTTAAGTCCCAGTGGACATTTTCTGCTGCCCCTTGTATATTCTATATTGGTTAATATTCATTGCCAGATAGACCTAGGGAATTTTACCTTGTATATATAGTTTATTCTGAATGAGGACATATTTGGCTGAAATTTGACTTAAAGAAGATAACAGTTAATATTTGCCTTTTATGTCACATTCATTATAAACATGGATTTAGGTAAATACATTTTAGATTCTAATATTTTGATCTGAAATTTTATTTCAATCATGAATAATTTAATTCACTGGATGTCTTACAAGAAGCATCTCCATAAGTCCCCAGTCCCACTGAGGTCACTGCAGTGTTTTTTCCCTCTCATAGGCAGGAATACCGGTGTATTACAAACCTGTGTCCAACAAATCCAAGGAAAATTGCTCCATATACCCTGTTATTTAACCTCAAAACTCACACTATCTTAGAGATCATGAAGGGAGATGAATTTACAAGTCCCTAGACTAAACCATACTTCATAGATAAGATAAATTTCACACCATGTTTTAGCTCTCCTATTTAGTTCTTTCATTTTATCTACTTTAAATTCATCTCACCAAAGATAAATCAAGTGTGACAAGATTCTTTAAAGGAGATAACTTGTAAAATAGATGCTTTGTGGTAACCAGTCTATATATTTTTTCTATTTTAATTTTCTCCCCTTTTAAAATATATAGTAGAATGACTCCACCTGACTTAATCTTTTTTACAACCATCGCCTTTACTTTTTCTTTTTTAATTGCTTGAATATTTTACACACTTGCAAACTCCATGGAATATAACTAAGGAAGTTAATCCACTACTATATTATAATTATCTTTTGTCTCCTGAACAGGAAAGATTGGCATTTCTCTGAATTGTTATATTCAACATTATTTGGGGAATAAGCATGTCATTAGAGTCAATTCTATTTTAATTATCATATAATAAATTAAATGGGGCTGCCACTCTTAGTATTTCATTATTCAAAGGCATGTTCTATTTTCACATGGAATAGGAAATAGGACAATTCTTATTTTTTGTGAACACTCACCTGACTTTGGCTTTTACTACCTTGAAGAGGAGAGAACTGCTGAACTTTTGCCATTAATGGGTTGGATGACAAAATCACAACTAATTTTAGGTAGATACTCATCCCAAATAGGTCTTTTATTCTGTAATATCTAAGCATCAAACTATTGGATGACTGCTATTTTTCAAAAGAGTATTAAAACATTAATATGAACCATAGTTTTTCAATGCTGATCTTAATCTTTTTACTGTTAATCTCTAGTTAATTGTTTCATTATTGCCAATGTAGTCAGTTATAGTCACTGCATTTTGGGGGTGGGGGGTTGTTTTCACTGTATGACTCTTTTTCTATTTAACTGTAGTAAAATTTATATCTTACAATTTTCATGGCAAATTTTTCACCATCTCAGACCACAAATTTATTGGCTACCAGGGATTAAAGTCTTATCAGTTTCTTTTTCCCCACATTGTTTCTTACTTCATTAATTTTTTGCTATATTAAATAGAAATATTTGTGTCAATTCCATTCTTGCACCCAGTCTGCCTGTGACACCATCATTGATTCAACATCAAGTAGTAATAAGTTTAGAATTCATGAAGATTCACAGGAAATATTTTGTGCCCCAACCTACCTGACTTCCATTGAATGACACACAACAGGCAATACAATACCCCAACCTGGGCTTGCTTTGGGAGGCAGGCTCCATCTCAAGCAGAGCTTGCAGGTCTCTTTACTGGACAAGTGTGCTTCACTATAAAAGACAAAGTTGAAGACAGTTCTGTCCATTTTAATTTATCAAACCAAACTCTATAATTTATTTCCAATTATACACTCTGTATATCACATAGCCTATCAACGAGTTAGTGTTAAGGCACATTCCTACCACTACAGCCACAATCTACCAGTCAGGGTATGCTAATGAAGAATTCTGACAGCTACATACAATTGTCCAACTTGGTAGAACAAAACATTTATTTCTGGAGGCAGTAGTCCTGGATTATACTTCCAGGTTTTCTGAATCTAGCCTAATAGTTTAGAGCAGCTATTATCTTTTTATATGCATATGTATCTGAATATATCATCATTATAGTTATCATCCTTTAGACATATCTTGTCAAAGGTATTTTACAATTACAAATTTCAGAAATAGACTCCATAATGAAGACATGTCTGATTAGCAAAATCATAGAAGGCTTCGTAAAATTTTCAGGAAAAACTTTCTGTATTACAAGCCACTCCAAAACTTAGTAGCTCTAAACAACCACCATTTGATTGTTCATATTTCTGTCAGTTGACAGTTTGGTGAGCTGGGCTCAGCTGGGCAGTTCTGTTGCTGGTCTTGCTCATAGTAACTATGCAGTTACAATTATCTGGGGCTTGATGGTCCTAGATGACCTCACTTACATGTCTGGGGCTTATGCTGGATGGCTGGATAGTCTTTGTCTATGTGGTGTCTCTCTCTAAGTGATTTCTCATCTTCAAGAAGGCTAACCTGTGCTTACTTGCAGAATGAGTGTCTTGACATTCCAAGAGGGCACATTTTATTGGTCAAAGTAAACCTCAGGACCATCCAAGATTCCACAGGAAAGGTCATAGAGCTGACCTTTTGTGGGAGGAGCAGACAAGAAAAGCAACATTTTAATATACCACAATCCACTCAATTAGCACTTTGTATTTCTAGGAAAGCAGAGCAATATTATACAAGGAAAGACAGTATAGTGGCTAAGAGCGAAGATGCTGGAGCTTGGTAATTAATGAAAGAGAGTAATGTATAAAGCAGTAGAGTCTTGTGGTTAAGAATTAAAGACTTTGAAACCAATATGGCTAAGTTTGATTCTTGGTTACTTCATCTAATATTGGTTAGGTTAGTTAAACACTGTAACTTGGTTTTTCCTTTGCAAAATAGGAATAATAATTATAGTATCACAAATATCTTAGAGTTGCTGTGAGGATTGAATGAGCTAATTATAATATATGCAGTGCTTGGTGTAGCTCCTGAATCATTTTAAAAGCTTAAAAAATGTTATTAATCTTTTGTTATTTAATTTACACTTTACATTGCTCATCATATAGTTATTTATTTTGAAAATTGTATTAATGATTATTTAGCTTGTGGTCAACTATAACTTATGCATTTTTTCATGTATATTATAGTTGATTCTAGGTTACCTTTTTCTTTCAAATATTATTTGTAACTTAGAGCTAGTGAACTTTTTTATCTAACAACTTACTGGTTTTATACATTCATTTTAGTTTATAAATATAGTTTTGATTTCTAAAATAATTGTTACGCTATTTGAAATTCCTTCAATAACTCTTACATAGTTGACATGGTGATATCATTAACTACTTGATAAAAATACACAGTTTTTGTCCAAAGAAAGCAAAACACTATTAAGAAATTCTTATGCTTTATTCTGCCTCCTGTTAGATTAAAAATTAATCCTTCTTCTGCTTTCATTTTTATCATGCTGGAAAAATATGTTTTATGCATAGTAATTTTCCTTACATTTTTAATATTTGCACTTTATTTTTTCATATTTTTCTAACCCATCCACATTAAAGAGGTTAGCATGTCATAAAATTTCTTGAACGACCCCCCTCTACCACCACAATTGGCTAAGTTTTGTTTTGTAAAATTCTATTTCTACTTTTAAAACAAACAATAATACCTTTTTGTTTACCAAGTGTCCATGCATAATCTGATATATTGACATGTTTCATTTATGCTTTTGCTCACCACTATTTTTTGTTCTTTACTTTTTAAAATGGAGTGCCCTGGCTGGTTTGGCTCAGTGGATTGAGCGTCGGCCTGCGAGCTAAGTGTCGCTGGTTCGATCTTCCAGTCAGGGCACATCAGAGAAGGAAAACTCTGATTCCAAAAAACCTCCACTGCCTTGTGGCATACCTCTTCAGGGGAAAGGCTAAGGGAGTAAACCCCGACAGAAAATCCGGAGCCGGAGTCCCTAAGGCGGTTTGACGTTGTAGTCAACACCGGCAACTCCTGCGGCGCACCTGAAGCCAAGCTGTATTGACTCCGTCTTTCCCTTGGACCCTTCAGCTGCGAAGAGAGGGGGGTCTGCTGCATGGGCAACAGCAGACCCTCCATATCACCCTGCCCAGGCTCTGTAGCTTCAGCTTCACTGGAGAGGACACTCCAGCGTCATCGCAAGATGTCGATTCAACACGGGAGGAGACAGATACCGTGTCACTCCCGAGTCGGACTGCACAGCCATTCTCGGCGGTGCAGATAGACTCTTAAGAAGCTACACCATCATCTCTCGAGACGGACGGCTGCCGACAACGACTTTTTAAAATGTTCAGTTTGTCTTGACATCCAGTATATTACCATACATTTTCAGAAAATGTTTGGAATAATAAACTCTATCAGTAAGAAATATTTTTCTCAGTAAAATATTAGTTTAGCTAGATATAACATCAAAGATTAGGATTTATTTTCTGTTACTACCATGACATTGTATCTATTGTTTCTTATAAGAAGTTCTACATCAGATTATAGATTTTTATTTATAGTAATTCTTAATATTTTGCAATTTCCTTGAAATTTTAATTTATAATTTATTTTTTTCTATTTATATCTTTGCCCTTATGTTTGTGTCATTCAGTGGCAACACTTTTTAATACTAATATATATTTTTTTGTCAATTACAGAAAACTTGAACCGTTGCCTATGTGAACTTGAATGCTCTCTCAATTATTTTGTTTTACTGAAACTTTCATTAAATATTATTCAAAATTATTCAAACTATACTTTATGTTTTTTATTTCACAATGTTTTGGGTGACTACCTCAATCCTAACTTTTCCTGTTCCCAGACTACCACTAAACTTTTTCTTTTATTTCAATAACTGCATTTTTTCCATTTTTACAGCTTTATTTTATAATTTTTCTTAACTTCTTTCTCTGTTTTATGGATACTGTTTTGTTCATAGTCACTCTGAACATTTAAAAAAACAATTATCTTAATGTTTTTTGAGTACTCAGCTATTTTCAAGTCATATATTTGTTCTGGATCATTTGTTTTACTCTATGGCTTTGAGTTTCTTTTTGTACATTATAATTTTGTTCTCAGGGTCCACATTTCATATAAGTTGTTCTTTTTATACACTTACTCATTTTTTCAGGCATTTTTATAGTTGTCTCACACATCAACTCCTTTTAAGGGATCACGATTCAGAGGCCATATTGCTTGTGAATACCTTCAAGGGAACTAATACTAATCTTAACAGTGCAGACACACACTAGGCTTTTGGACATAAGATTAGTTCTATTTTCTCCTTGTTCTAAAGGCAAGTCATGAATTATGGACCCAAGTCTGAAAAGATAGTTGCTTTCCTTTTGCTTTCCTCCACTGTGGACCAACATAGTAACAGTCCCAGACTTCACCAAGAGTGCATTTACCTCCAGTCCTCAATGGATGTGAGACCTGTTTCATCCTCATTCTTTGCCAGGATTGAAGTTCCTGCCCATTATTTTCTCAGAGCACCTAGGGATCTGCCTTCAGCCCCTACTCAGTAATGTGAGTTTTTCTCTTATCTATTGGGTTGACCAAAAAGTCCATATGGTGTTTTCCCATAAAATAAAGGACACATTTTTTTTATTTTTACCAATATCATTATTGATTTGGATATTTTGAGTATGTCAGCTATCTCCCATGTGGTATAATTTTAATTGTTCTCAGTTCATGTTTCCATTTGACTGTTATCAACTTCAACTGGTCTACCTGACCATGGAGCATCGTCCAGCGACAAATATCCAGCACAAAACTTCATAAACCACTTTTGACATTTTATTTCTTCTTTTTAAAATTAATTACTTTATTTATTTGTTTGTTTGTTTGTTTATTTTTGGTTCCTTTTTATTTTTTTAAGTATATTTTATTGATTATATTGTTACAATAGTTCCAATTTTTCCCCTTTGCTCCCCTCCAGCCAACACCATCCTCCCCCAACAATTCCCCCCAAGTCCATGCCCATGGGTCGTACACACAAGCTCTCCCGCTTCACCCTTTCATATATTCTTCTCTTTTTTAAAAATAAATGATTAATTAATTATTTTAACAATAAAAAATAACAGTCCCTCCCTCTCAGACTTAAGACACTTTATAATCTTATAAAGGACAATGGGCAAAGATCTCAAGCTCCTCTAGCTGCTTCAAGCTGGACACGGTCATCGTCCTATCTACCCTTGGGTCCAGAAATTCCTAATAAGAGTGGGGGTGTGAAGGAGAGGGTGACCTTCCCACATGGGGAAGGATCCTGCAGACTCCAGGTCAGTTGGCTCTTCCTGGACAACAAGTGCTTGGTATAACAGGCTGCCATTCTTTTTGTATTCTAAGGGCAACAGATTTGGCAAGAGGGTTAAAAGACATCATTCAATCCATAACCACTAGATAACAGAAGGCAGGGATTAATTTTTCAATGTCCCACATTAGGGGGAAAAAAGGGCTTCTTAGGAGGAATGTGAGCCATGCACATCTCACCTCCAAAACCCTTTTGCCCATTATACTTAGTTTGGGCTGAGGGAAATATTTTAGGTTTCCCCCCTCTCAGACCTCTGGGCTCTTTTGGTCCAAGCCATTAGGATAGAAAGAGAAACCAGTTTTAAAGTGAAGCCCACAGTCCACCCCACTCTTCACCAACCCAGCCACTTAGTTCAGCTAAACCGTTGAGTCTCAGGAGGCAGCGTTGAAGACAGGACTAAGTGAGGCTTATACGTACAGACAATCACTCAGGTAATGAGATCATAGGCTTATGCTCTTTGAAAACAGAAAACACATGTTAATTTCTGTAACATAACCCAAAAACAAGTCTCTAATTCTGTAAGACTGTCTTATTGGAAAGACATCCAGTTGCACGGCATTTGACATTCTTCTTTCCTGTAAATTAAACATCTTTGATGATACCACAGACATAGTTTAACTTTCAAATCAAAACAAACTTTAAATGAAGATAAACTTTAAAGACAGGTAGCTACACTACTTTATAGTCTACCACTGAGCATTGTGGTTTTCCTTAAAACACGATTTTTCTCTCTAAGATTACCCTCCTTGTCATTAAAGGGACTGAATTAAATCCAGTTTTAATTTATCATGGTCACTTGCATAAACACAATAAGAGCAGCAAATGGTCACTTATGATCTTTAGTTCTGCTTTGCTGGAACTTACACAAGGAACATTTAGGGTGACCTTCAGTCTGCCATTCAGGGCACAGAAATAGAACCACATACCTGGCATTCAGCCTTGCCTGTAAACACCTGTCTTTTCCAAGTCCTTCTGGTTTTTTCTAGCCATCTTTCAGAAAAACAACCTTCATTCCTTCCCTGGGAAGATTGCCATGGACCACACATCCAACCAAGTTACCAGGCCTTTTATCTTGTGGGCTTTTATTACCTTTGAAAGTCATTCCCAGTTCCTCAGGGTTTTTTGGTAACAACGAGAGCCCAAGCATGTCTCCTTTAGGCATGACATTCCAGTCAAAGTCTTAGTTAAAAAAAAAAAAACACCTTTTTTAAGAACTGATCTTATTAGTTTAATGCAAAGAAACTTATGTCATTACTTACTTGTTTAGAATGCCAAACTCTGGAGGGATCAGATAGGGAGAAAAATATACAGTGTGAAGGAAAATCCTTGTCCTTCTAATATTCACTGAACGTGCATTTCCATTCCTTATATTTTTATTTTTTCCCACACTAAAATTTTTTTTGTTTGTTTTTCCATTACAGTTGTCCCACTTTCTCCCCCCTCTTGCTTCCCTGCACTCTGTCACTCCCTTCTCCCACATTCAGTCCCCACTCAGTTGTCCATGTCCATGGGTCATTTGTACATGTTCTTTGACTAGACCCTTCCCCTTCTTACGCCCTTCACTCCTTCCTGCCTCCCCCCTTGTTACTTTTAGTCTACTCCTTGTTTACACACCTCTGCTTCAATTTTGCTCATTTGTTTGTGTTGTTCATTAGTTTCCTGTAATAGGTGACAGCATAAGGTATTTTTCTTTCGTTGCCTGGCTTATTTCGCTAAGCATAATTCTCTCTAGTTCCATCCATGTTGTTGCAAATGGTAGAAGTTCCTTCTTTCTTTCTGATAAATAGTACTTCATTGTGTAAATGTATCACAGTTTTTTGATCAACTCATCTACAGATGGACACATAGGTTGTTTCCAGCACTTGGTTATTGTTAATAGTGGTGCTATGAACATAGTGATGCATAGGTTCTTTTGAATTGGTGTTTCAGGATTTTTCAAATATAATTCTAGCAATGGAATTGCTGGTTCAAAAGGCAGTTCCATTTTTAGTTTTTTGAGGAAATTCCAAACTGTTTTCCACAGTGGCTGCACCAGTCTGCACTCCCACCAGCAATGCACCAGGGTTCCCATTTCTCTGCATTCTCGCAGCACAAGTTGTTTGTTGATTTGTTGATGATGGCCATTCTGACTGGTGTGAGGTGGTATCTCATTGTGGTTTTTATTTGCATCTCTCTGATGGCTAGTGATGTTGAGCATTCTTTCATATGTCTATGAACCCTCTGTATGTCCTCTTTAGAGAAGTGTTTGTTCAGGTCCTTTGCCCATTTTTTAATTGGGTTATCTGTCTTCTTGCTGTTGAGTTCTGTAAGTTCTTTCTATATTTTGGAGATCAATCCCTTGTCTGAGATATCATTGGCAAATGTATTTTCCCATATGGTTTGTTTCCTTTTTATCTTGCTGATGTTTTCTTTAGCTGAGCAGAAACTTTTTAGTTTGATGTAGTCCCATTTGTTTATTCTTTCCTTTATTTCCTTGCCTTAGGAGATATATCAGTAAAAATATTGCTACCTGGGATATCTGAAATTTTTCTGCCTATGTTTTCCTCTAGGACTTTTATGGTGTCACGGCTTACATTTAAGTCTTTGATCCATTTTGAGTTTATCCTGGTGAATGGTGTAAGTTGGTGGTCTAGTTTCATTTTTTTGCATGTCCCTGTCCAGGTCTACCAACTCCATTTTTTGGAGAGGCTCTTTTAACTCCATTTGATGTTTTTTCCCCTTTGTCAAATATTAGTTGACCATATAGACCTGGGGTTATTTCTGGGCTCTTTATTCTGTTCCATTGATCTACATGTCTGTTTTTATGCCAGTACCAGACTATTTTGATTACTGTGGCCTTGTAGTATAGTTTGATATCAGGTCTTGTGATTCCTCCTATTGTGTTCTTCTTCCTCAAAATTGCTGTTGCTCTTCGGGCTCTTTTTTGGTTCCATATAAATTTTTGAAGTATTTGTTCTAGGACTGTGAAATATGTTGCTGGTATTTTAATAGGGATTGCATTGAATCTATAAATTGCTTTGGATAGTATGGACATTTTAATGATGTTGATTCTTCCCATCCATGAGCATAGTATATGCTTCCATTTATTTGTATCTTCTTTAATTTCTTTCTTTAATGTTATGTAGTTTTCCGAGTACAGGTCTTTTACCTCCTTGGTTAAGTTTATTTCTAGGTACTTTATTTTTCTTGTTGCTACGCTAAATGGGATTTTTTTTTTTTAGTTTCTATCTCTGAAATTTTATTGTTGATGTACAGAAATGCCTTTGATTTCTGAATATTGACTTTGTACCCTGCTATTTTGCCAAATTTACTTATTAGGTAGAGTAGTTTTTTTTCTTTTTTCTTTTTTTTTTTTTTTTTTTTTTGTGTGTGTGTGTGTGTGTGTGTGTGTGGAGTCTATAGGGTTTTCTATGTACACTATCATGTCACCTGCAAATAATGACAGTTTTACTTTCCCTTTTCCAATTTGGATGCCTTTTATTTCTCTCTCTTGTCTGATTGATGTGGCTAGAACTCCTAAGACTATGTTGAATAAGAGTGGAGAGAGTGGACATTCTTATCTTGTTCCTGACGGCAGGGGTGATGCTCTCATTTTTTGCCCATTGAGTATGATGTTGGCTTCAGGTTTCTCGTATATGGCCTTTATTATGTTGAGGCATGCCCCCTCTATTCCCATTTTGCTGAGAGTTTTCTTCATAGATGGGTATTGTACTTTATCAAATGCTTTTTCTGCATCTATTGATATGATCATGCGATTTTTGTCTTTCATTTTGTTTATGTGTTGTATTATGTTTATTGATTTGTGAATATTAAATCATCCTTGCATCCCTGGGATGGATCCCACTTGATCGTGGTGTATGATCTTTCTAATGTGTTTCTAGATCCAGTTTGCCAATATTTTGTTGAGGATTTTAGCATCTATGTTCATCAGCGATATTGGCCTGTAGCTTTCTTTTTTTGTTGTTTCTTGACCTGGTTTTGGAATAAGAGTAATACTGGTTTCATAGAATGAGAATGGGAGTCTTCCCTCTTCTTGTATCTTTTGGAATAGTCTGAGGAGGATAGTAGTTAGTTCTTTCCTACATGTTTTGTAGAATTTACCTGTGAAGCCATCAGGTCCAGGGATTTTTCGTGCCAGCAGTTTTTTGATTATTGCTTCAATTTCACTAGTTGTTATTGATCTATTCAGGATTTCTGCTTCTTCTTGATTCAGTTTTGGAAGACTATCTGTTTCCAGGAATTTGTCCATTTCCTCTAGGTTGTCAAATTTCTTGCCATACTTTGTTCATAATAATTTGTTACAATTCTTTGTATTTCTGTGGTTTCGGTTGTGATTTCTCCTCTTTCATTTCTGATTTTATTTATTTGGGCCCTCTCTCTTTTTTCCTTGATGAGCCTGGTCAAAGGCTTGTCAATTTTGTTTATCTTTTCAAAGAACCAGCTCCTACTTATGGTGATCTTCTGAATTGTTAGTTTGGTCTCTATGTCATTTAATTGTGCTCTGATGTTGATCATTTCTTTCCTTCTACTTGATCTGGGCTTTGCTTGTTGTTCTTCCTCTAGTTCTTGTAGCTGTAGGGTTAAATTTTTTATTAGAAATTCTTCTACCTTTTTTAGGTAGGCCTGTATTGCTATGAACTTTCCTCTCAGGACTGCTTTTGCTGTATCCCATAAGTTTTGGGTTGTTGTGTTTTCATTATCATTAGTTTCCAGAAACTTTTTGATTTCTTCTTTGATGTCATTGTTAACCCATTCATTATTTAATAGTATGTTATTCATTCTCCATGAGTTTGAATGTTTTTGACTTTTTCCTTGAGGTTGATTTCCAATTTTAAGCCATTGTGATCTGAGAAGATGCTTGATATAATTTTAATTTTCTTGAATTTGTTGAGGTTTGTTTTGTGTCCTATCTTTTGGTCTATCTTTGAAAATGTTCCACATGCACTTAAGAAGAATGTATATTTTGCTTCTTTGGGGTGAAAAGTTTTATATATATCAACTAAGTCCATTTGATCTAGAGTGTTGTTCAGTGCCTCAATATCTTTGGTGTTTCTTTGCTTCGAAGATCTGTCCATTGTTGACAATGGGGTGTTAAAGTCCCCTACTATGAGTGTGTTGCTGTCTATATCTTACTTGGAGTCTTTCAAAATTTTCCTCACATATTTAGGTGCTCCTAAGTTGGGTGCTTATATATTTATGATGGTTATATCTTCTTGATGAATTTTTCCGTTAAGTATTATGAAATGTCCTTCTTTGTCTCTTTTTATGGACTTTGCTGTGAAATCTATTTTGTCTGTTATAAGTATTGCTACTCCAGCATTTTTTTTTTTTGTCCATTTGCTTGAAATAATTTTTTTCATCCCTTCACTTTCAGTCTGTGTAGATATTTTGTTCTAAGGTGAGTCTCTTTTAGACAGCATATATGTGGGTCATTCTTCCTAATCCATTCTGCTACCCTATGTCTTTTGATTGGAGCATTTAATCCGTTTACATTTAAGGTTATTACCTATAAGTACTTATTCATTGTCATTTTCCTCCTGTGTACTCGTGTTCCTCTTTGTCTCTCTCTGTTTCTTCATCTTCTTAAAGCAGACCCTTTAGCATCTCTTCCAATGCTGGTTTGGTGGAGATGTATTCTTTGAGCTTTCTTTTGTCTTAGAAACTCCTTATTTCACCTTCCATTTTGAATGAGAGCTTTGATGGGTAGAGTATTCTTAGTTGTAGGCCTTTGTTTTTCATTGCTTAAAATATTTTTTGCCATTTCCTTCTAGTTTGTGGTGTTTCTGCTGAGAAATCTGATGATAGTCTTATTGGAGCTCCCTTGTATGTTATTAGTTGTTTCTCTCTTACTCTTTTAGGATTCTCTCTTTGTCTTTGAATGTTGACATTTTCATTATGATGTGTCTTGAAGTGGGCCTGTTGGGGTTCATTTTCCTTGGGACTCTCTGTGCTTCCTGGACTTCTGTGACTCTTTCTCTCTTCGTGTGAGGGAAGTTTTCTGTCATTAGTTTTTCAAAGAGGTTTTCTATTCCTTGCTCTTCTTCTTCTCCTGGAATTCCTATGATACGGATATTATTACCTTTCATGTTGTCCTGCAGCTGTCTTAGAACTTCTTCAGTCTTGTTCAGTCTCTTTTCATTTTGTTGCACTGTCTGGGAGTTTTTGTCTGCATTGTCCTTCAGCTTGCTGATCTGATCTTCTGCTTCCTCTAGCCTGCTTTTAATTCCTTCTACTGTGTTCTTCTATTCAGAGACTATATTCTTCATTTCCTCCTGGATATTACTGATAGCTTCTATGTCCTCTTTTATGCTTGTGTAATTCTCAGTATTTCCTTGTAATTTTTCTGGAGTTCCTTGTAGTTTCCCTGGAGTTCTTTGTAGTTTCCGCTGAGCTCATTGAGCTTCTCCATAATCCATGTTTTGAATTCCATATCTGATAGTTTGTTCCCCTCCATTTCATTGAGCACTCTTTCTGGGGATTCTAACTTTCCTTTTGATTGGGTTTGTTTCTTTATCTCCCCATTTTTGTGACTCTTATTGTTTGTTGATGCCTCTTAGAATGATCTGCACTTCCTGGATCTGCCCCTGGTGGCATCAGATCATGTATAGATCTGGCCCTGAGTAGCCTGTTCGAGACTTCCAGGGATCTACTGCCTCTGTGTGTCTTCTTTAGTTGTTAATCTATTCAATCTGTGATTATCCGTCAGGCTTAAGGACCGTTGGTCTGGCAGCTTAATTCCTGTAGGCAGGGCTTTTGCTTCCCCTCAGGTTGATGTCACTTGGAGTGGAATGGTCTGCCTGCAGTGTGGGGATGAGTCAGCACTGGGACCAGGTCGACTGCTCTCCCAGTTCTCCCCTCAAAGCCACAGTGCCAATCTCACCCCAAGTGTCTCCAGTCCTCTCTGCCTTTCCTCTGTTTGAGCCCAGTGTAAGTGGGGGCCAAATTATTTTTATATGTGATCCACTTAAGAGCTCTTTTTATCTCTGGCTACCAAGAAACCCTGTGGCTTTTTGCTTTTCACAGCTGGATACTATTTTACTTTCCACTCTGCTGCTGTAGCCTGGGAAGCCCAGCTAGGGGTTTAGACCCTGCCCTTCTCAGGGGGAACCCCTGGCTGCTGAGCTGTTTCTCGGTTCCTTCAGCTGCCACCCATGTGAGCCCAGCCAGCCCCTCTGCGTCTCCGCACTCCCTACCGGTCACATTGTGATGTAGCTGCTTTTCTGTCTCTCTGTGGTTATAAGACTTCTCTCCAGCTACTGTTTGGTTGGTTATTCCAGATGATTTCTCCAAAATTAAGTTGTAAATTCAGACTGGTCCTGGGAGGAGGTTAGTGTAGCTTCCACTTACTCCTCCACCATCTTGGATTCACTCACTTTTGACATTTTCAATCAGTCACAGCACCTTCTCTATACACTGCATAAATTTTTTTCCTTTTGCTTTTCAGTTATGTTTTTTTAAATAATAAAGTATAATATGCCAAAAAATGTTGCTGATTTTCTTCCATCTTCAATATTAAAACTGCTACATAAAAATTCACTAATTATGATGTTTATTTTTTAAGTCATACTGATATATCAGCTGTCACAATGCAATCTAACATATTTGTTTCAAACGAATTTAAAGACAACTAAGTGCTACTAGAGCCATTTTATGGAAAAAAACAAACAAACTTGTTGGACAACCCAATATAAACTCAGTTCTATGGAATGGAAAAGACTATGAAAACCTAAATGTCACATGTTGAAGATGTCAGAGGTTCTACTTATTTGGGTCACAGAATAATTCTGTGGAGAAGAACCGGTCTGTGGACCTGTTTATCTGCTTGCTATTGTCACATCAGTAAGAGTAAGACTGTCTTGCATGAGCTTTTATATGTTTCAGACTTATTGTTGCCAGAAGCTATAGCCACCCTAACGGATCAACTTTCTGATCTGAGTGTTTTATGTGTTCCGGCAAATGCATCCTTTTATTAAGTGCTGGATTTTCTGCTGTACTATAGTGATAAAAAGAGGATTGTGCTCTTTAATGTTTTGTTTTGTTTTTTGTCTCAATAGTAATTTCTCAGGTGAAGTCTACTCAAAAACCAAATCCATCAGTGTATAAAAACATAAAAATTAAATCAAAATAAGGTCAGTGTCATTAACGTTAGTTAACTTTGTTCTCCAAATGGTGTAATTTTGGCTTTGCACAAATAACAACCCCCAAATATACTTTCAGCATAAAGATTACAGAAGTCTTCTTGCCATCCTTTATCATCTACCCAGAGGTCACAAATCCTTATTATTCCCCTCTAAAAACCTGTATTTCTAAACAAGAAACCATAGGCTGTAGATGGGAAGTTTATTATTGTATCGCTTGCCTATAAAAATTGTAGGTCTGGTGAAAACAGACTACTGTTGCATTACCATAAAAGAAAGTGAGCCAAAACTGACTCAGTATGATGGTAATATAATGGGAGGTCTTGTAATAGTGCTAAAATATTATATTTAATTTTTATAGAATATCTAGGTAACATTGAATTTAACCTAGAAAGGAAATTTACTTAATTCAGAAAAGAGTGTAATAACTGATATGACCCCTGTGCCACCCTTTCAGGGAAGATAAGTACTTCTTCATTTACATCTGGATAGTCACATTCTGTGGGGCCTAAGTACAACGTAGTTGATATTGTTGTATGGATAGAGAAATTTATATAGGTACTGAGTAGCCATAAGATGGAATATCTAACAGCCTCTATTGGCTCTCACCTCCACATATACATATCTATATTATTTTCTGTATTGTTAACACAAAGTTGAGGGTGTGTGCACGCGCACTAATATATGTGCTTAATACTGGAGGATTCAAACTTAAAAATAAATCACCATAGCTTTTATACAATAATATTTAAAACATCATTTAACACTTCTTGGGGGCTCCTGGAAATGTTTTAATAACAAGTCCTTAACCTGAAATATAAAGGATTATAGGAGGTTTGTGAGGTAAACAAGAGAAAAGAGGACAGAGATTCATTACAGAAAAATGAAAGAAGAAAATAGAGAGAATCTCAATTATTAGGCATAATCTCTGTACTCATTGTACTTAGGCTTTGCACTATTGCATGACCAGTACACATGTCTGTCAGTGAGTACCCATGCCAAAGAATGGAGTTTAGCACTTTTTATTTATTTATTTATTTTGCCTCCTGTTCATTTACTGATGAGGACATAGTTCCTAAATTTCAATATATATTAAGATATCCACATCACACAAATACCCTTGAATCATTTTATTAGTGAAACAGGAACTAAGATGACTTTGATATGAAATAATATAACTCTCTAAAAAGCTTTATTTCCTTTTTCATTTCAGCTTTTAGAGTTTATTGTATCCATGTATCAGAATATCAAAATAGTGTATTTCTGA
This sequence comes from Furipterus horrens, assembly GCF_987537825.1. Classification (NCBI taxonomy): domain Eukaryota; kingdom Metazoa; phylum Chordata; class Mammalia; order Chiroptera; family Furipteridae; genus Furipterus; species Furipterus horrens. The sequence goes on along the minus strand of NW_028327182.1, from coordinate 27,256,390 downwards.
TACAATTTAATCTGACTTTAAGGACCAACTTTCTCTTGTTATTGGGAAGACACTCAATAGTATCTTTACAGTCTTAGGACCTTTCAATATTATCAGGTAATTAGGCATTCAGAAGATTCTTGCTCTATGTGACAGGTTTAGAAATATTTAATTTCTGAAGTTTTCTTTTTTAAAATTAATTAATTAGTTAACTAATTAATTTTTTAGAGACAGGGAAAGAGAAGGATAAAAAGAAGGCAAGAAACATCAATGTATAGTTGCCTCTCACACGCCCCCAACTGGGGACCTGGCCTGCAACCTAAGCATGTCCCCTGACTAGGAATCGAATCAGTAACTCTTTGGTTTACAGGTTGGCAATCAATCCACTGAGCCACACCAGCCAGGGCTATGAAATTTTATAAAGCCATAGAGACCTTTTTGTTTTTTCAATTGCATGGTCATGCGTTCTGATTTTTTCTGCAATATGCTATGCACCTTGCAGTTCTTGTTCTAAACTATCCCTAAATAGATACCAGTGATGAGAATCACAATAGAGTGACAGTTACTTTTATTTACCATTATAGTCCCCATGAAAGGAGAAAGCTTCATACAGACTATTTAAAAATTATTTAATGGGAGACTTTTCAATCAAATAACTTAAAATTGTACAATATCACTAACTGCTATACTTAAAATCCTACAAATAAAATGCTGTATTTGGTTTACTAACATACAAATGGTGATGGTGGTGGTGGGGAAATACGAAGTAGCCTGACTTCTCTTTTACATTTCTGTAAAAACAGGAGAATTTGGTAAATGTAAACAAGAGTTACAACTTAGCAAGTGATATTTATTACTTTTGTTTTTGCATTAATAATCTTCTGCAAACATGAGGATGAAAACACCCATGTGTAATGGGAAAGAATCTTCAGTTCAATCGTCAAATACAAAGGAGCAGAGGATATTTTCCTAAGGTCTAGATGAGGGTATCTAAATGCAAATCTGTAAAAGACTACTTCAGTCATCATGTCCTCAAAACAGGTTCAAATGGGCAAAGTCAATTTGTTAAAAATAATAATTATTGCATATGTCCTTTCAAGTCAGTGAAAAATCTTACCTTTCCACTCATCGAGAAATTGTCTTTCATGTCCACAGAGGACACTGCACTCCAATAGTTATAGCTGATATGCCGACAAGCTATGCTGCTGTTGAAAAATGTTCTTATTTTGAATGTGTCAAGGCCAAAATAACATGTTTAATTTAAACATATAGGAAGGCATCAGTTTGTTTTCATTTTAAACTAGGGTTATCAAATTGAAGACCTTCTCTATAATAAAACTGTTAAAACAAATTGACAGTTTTCCTGAACTTTAACTTGATTAATTCTGCTCTTGGCAATTGCATTATACATGATCCTTGGTTATTCAATGAAGGAATGAGTAGAGTGTTTTCATAAGTGAATTTCAGATTTATATTAAACTTTGCTACATATTGGTGGTATCTGGAGATTATATGCTCAACATGCATTATATTATTGTATTTTCATGACTAAAAACAAGGTAATATGAACATCCTCATGTTTATATAACTCTAATTTAAAAATATTTAAATGAATAAATAACAATTGTATCTTGGATGATCAGAAAATATTTATTTTATAAATGAGTAACTAATGATTATAATCTACCAATACTGTAGATTAGTAATTTTAATTAACAATAGCAAGGAAAATAATCTTAATAAGTAAGCAAATAATCTAATTGTTTTTAAGTGATCAGTAACTTTAATTTAAAAAAAGTAATCAGCTCATAAACTTAGTCATACTATTGTTTGCTATATAATGTTGGTTGATAATAGAAAATAGAAATATAAATAATTTCAAGGTACAATTGTGTCATTTATGCTAACTGCATTAATGAAAATGAATACTAATAATATTCTATACCTTTTTCTAGTTTGGTAAATATATATTTATCCACCTTAATAAATTCCTATCTATTCAAGAAAACTAAGTGTTGTAGCAAAAAGGTCTAAGGTATCAAAATGATTATTTTTAACTTCAGAGCAATGATGTTGACAGATTAAAGGACTAAATTCTTATAATTGACTGTCATAGTCCAAATAAAATCTAATCAACTAAGATAAAATTACACCCAATCTAAGGAAGAAAGACTTGAAACTTAAAGCAGTATTCCTAGGAAAGTTAAATTACTTTCAGGATGATTTTGTGTTTATATTTTTCAGCATATTATTGCACTAATGGAAAACAAAACTTGTTTTCAATAACAGGGACAGATGTATGGGATGATTACTTACATTTATACCACACTTGCCTGCAGATTACGGATCTTTGAAAAAATAGACTTGTACACAAAAAAATTGATTTTCATGTTTTTGGCATCCTTTATTTAGTAAATTGTATTTTCCGTTGATATATAATTTTGTTAATTAAATTATTCAGTTTTAAATAAATAGTTGTTTGTTTGTTTTTTTAAAGGAGAAGAAAATGAACACATGTTTGAATTAAACAGCAACATTGTCTGTTTCTCTTACCCTTTGCTTTTGTCATACCTGGGCTCCTCCTAGTTCAGCAAGATAATACAATAATATATTCTGAACTTATTAAAATATAGACGTAAGTGAAGGAGCTTAATTTAGAGGTGCTTCTTAATTGGCTATTAAGATATTTAGAGAAAAAAATTATCTTACAGTAGACATAGATACAGATAGAGATAAATATATCAAAAGTGACAACTTACAGTAGCTTAAGTAATTTCAATATGTACTGCTACATATATATTTATATTTAACAAAGGGAAAATTTTAGGTTAAGAGGAAAGATGAAGCTAAATCAAAATAAGAGTGAAAATTTAAAAAGTGCTAAGCCATTGGTAGTTTATTTTTGAAATGTGAAAAAAGTAAATATGGAAGCCAGGTCAGAGTATTCTGCCTATATTTATCATGGGTAGAATTATGCTATGTAATCCTGTATATAGAAAATATTAGGTGCATAAGGTATTTCCCCCATTAGTTGAGCCAAGTGATAAATATTATGAAAGATTAGGGAATATTTTTTTAAGTGTTTATTCTACACTTTGTTTCTCTGTCTTTGGGAGGTTGGTCACACAGTGAGTGAGAGTTAACAGTAAATGCCTACCCAGGCTTTGGCTAATTATTCAATGATTGCAAAGTTGACTAGTCGTCTCCATAAACCCTAGGCATGTTCTGGTCCTTTGTTGTCAAGTCAATAATACGACTCACTCTGCTTATATATACACTTAAATATCAGTTGCATAGTAATGAGAGAGCACACAGTCTCAGACAATGATTTGCTGGGTTAAGTGACAGTGGTTCAAATGAGCACCTTGAAGCACATTCATTCCACTTCACAGTGTGTGTTCAGTTTATAAGTACTTGACTTGTATGTTTTCTATATTGTCAGCATTCTCTTCCTGTGGGAGATAAATTGATATTTTGCTTAGAAATGACCAAATAGAGTGTCATCTGTTACAATGAAGGCTACTTCAAAGACAACTTTTATAGAGCATGGGTTGGAATTTTTATTGTAGTAGCAAAATTGAAAAAAATTATTAGTAGGCCCAAGGAATTGTATTGTCCTCTCTAAAATTATTGTTCTCCATTTTTATAGGCTCTACCCTCAAAAATTGATGTAAATGACATGTAGCACAATTTTTTATATTAAATTGACAGACAATTACTGTAAGACAAAGTAGAAGAAAGGTTATATAAACAGACACTCCCAGAAATCAAACAACTTATATTTTAACTATCAAATAATGATATTTATGACACCCAATATGAAGTTCTGTACAAAATTAATAGGATTTGATCAACTTCTTTTTTTAAAATTTCCTTGTTTATCTCATGTTTACATTTGGTGTTTTGTGGGACTGACTCTATAATGCATTATCATTTTATAGAAAACAAATAAATTATTAAATAAACAAATAAACTATAAAGATGTACACTAACAATACTAATCTAATAAATAGTATCTTAGGGTTAAGTTTTGATCAAATTCAGTTAAGCATTTTAAATAAATACAGTCATAACACCTTTTTATATGACATATGGAGAATCCTATATGTAACTTTACTTAACCAAAAATTACATGTGTAAAGGAGAATGGCATTATCCCTAATCAAGTTCTTTAGTAAGAATATATGTACTACTTTAAAACAAATAAACAAGAACAGAGGTTTTTAAGTTATGTTCCAGATCCTGCTTTAAGACTTGTTCTGTAGAATCTTGGGTTAGAGGTTCTGGCCTCGATGTTACGCATTATGTCACTTTTATAATACTGTACTGAACCCAGTCCCAGAAACCATCCTATGTAAAGAGTAAAACAAGTAATTAAACAGAATGTAAAATAAATAAAACATGTTTGATAAGATCATTCAGCCTTTCATAATTCAATCCTGTTTAATGTGATCCAAAACCATAATGTGATCCAGAATAAAATCAGATTTGCTTATAAATTGCACAGTTGTGTGAGCTAACCTGTACTTTTTCTGTGAGACATGTACTCATTTTCTTTTGCTAAGAATTCTTCTTTGTTGGCATATCCTTTTTTTTAAGAAGGTCCATCCAGAAAGTATCCAGCCACTTACTATAACAAATGGAGACACTTATTGAAGAAGATACAAGATACAAGAAACATTGTACAAAGAACAATGATGCCTCAGTACCCTTCAAAGTAGGCACCTTAAGACCACACACAGTTCTCCATGGAGGGGCATATTTGTGATGGACACCACCTTCCAGATAAAAAAAAAAAAACACAGTTAACATGGTTTTGGTTTTCTTGTGAGTTTACTGCACCTTTGTTGGGCGTGGAGAACCAAGGGACTTCCATTGGCATGACCGAGCCTTTGTTTCCAGATCATAGCCATAGACAAATGATTCATCTCCAGATATGACCTTTTTGAGGAAATCTGGTCCTTTGGTAGCAGTTTGAATCAAGTCATTAGTTTGTGCAGCATGACATTCCTTCTGCTCTGGTAGCAGAAGCTGCAGAAGGAATTTTGCCAAACATGTTTTATGCCAAGATCCCGTGTTAAAATCTTGGACACAGTCATGTTTGGAATCCCCTGATCAGCTTCTAGATCCCCCGCTGTTAGTCACTGATCTCTTCAGTGCAGCCTGTATACACTCAACATTCTCAGGTGTTCTCCTTGTTGCAGGCCTTTCACAATGTCAATCATTTTCAACAGATTCTCAACCAATATTTTTATTTTATTTATTTATTTATTTATTTATTTATTTATTTATTTATTTTTGACGCACTTGTTTCACACTTATTTGTGCTGCATGCATTGCATCATCCCTGAAAGCCTTCTAAAGTAGCTGAATAGTTTCTTTGGGAGAATGAGCCTTCTAAAGTAGCTGGATAGTTTCTGTGGGAGAATGTTCAAGCTTAATGCAAAATTTGATGTAGATTCATTGCTCTACTAGCTCAGTCACTTCGAATGCAACAGCCACACAGTACACATGCTCACTCAACAGTGTCTAGCACCTCCACTGACTAGTACAGTGAAGTCGTCATTGTTTATGCATGTGCATTCAGCCCATGCTCCTTGGCTGCCAGGTTACATCAATATTGCTCAAACCTTTCTTGTTTTTTTTTTTTTTTTTTTTTTTTTTAAACAAAGCTGCTGCCTTTTTTTTTTAAGAAAGCACTATATTTTTTTATAATTTTATTTATTTATTTATTTATTTATTTATTTAGCTAGTTAGTTAGTTTTAGAGAGAAGGAAAGGAGAAAGAGAGGGAGAGAAACATCACTGTGTGCTTGCCTATCACGCGCCCCCAACTGGGGATCTGATGTGCAACCTAGTCATGTGTCCTGACTGGGAATCAAACCAGTGACACTTAGGTTCACAGGCCGACGCTCAATCCACTGAGCCACAGCTGCCAGGGCCTTTCTTGTTATCTTAACAATGCCTGGACTTTTTCCAGACAGACCTCATACACTGTGTGAACGTTTTTACATTGAATATGTCAGAAAGAAGGTAATTTTTTTAACTGAGGAGAAATTATGTGCTTGATACTAAGAAGGTAAGAGAAAAAATGGAAAAGGCATTTTTGTTTTCAGGCAGATTTATTTTGTTGTTTTAATGTGAGAATTCAGAACAATTGCAAGGTAGAAACATGCAAGTGATTCAAACTAAGAAGATCTGAGAAGTTTAGTTATTGAGTTGAGAATTCTGTCCTAAATATGATGGGAAAAAAATTGTAAGCCAAGTTAACATTAAATTTCTGGAAGGAATAAGAATAAGGATTCAGGGAGGTACAAGAAAACTAAAGAGAATTGATGGAAGTAATACAGCTACTAAAGGTTTGAGGTATTCCAGATGGGGAAGAAGGTGCCCAAAGACAAAACCTCTCAAAGAGAAACATTCCTGCTGGCCATTGCAGCAAATCCCAGAAGGTGCATTAATGTGGGAAAAGGCAGGCCCCACAGTATTAATAAGCTTAAAAACAGGTTTAAATTGATCTCCTTTCGGTAATCTGATATTTTTTATATTTTATTCTCTCCCTTATGTTTAGGGCCACTGTTTTTTTAATTAGTTTACTTTAAAGTGTTCTGAATCCAGGTTAGAATTTAGCATGAAAACAAGAGAAGAGAGGAGGAGACTTGTCTGAGTAGAGTATTTCAAGTAATTCACCACAGTTACGGTGAAGGGGACTTTGAAGGGCACAGCAAAGTGGGGGTGGGGGTTGGGGGGACTCATGCACTTAACAGAAGAAGAGCTGAGTAGCCAAAGAGTTAGTCAGACGGAAGGCACTGGGATAAAAGGTTGGCAACTACTCCCTTGGGAATTGCACTCTAATGGTTTGATACAAGCTTCTTTCATTAGTCTAAGTGTTTCTGCACAAATAACTTGTCATTACAATTTGGTTTAATCTTAGAAATTGGAGGGGCAGCAGACCTGTTAGGTCATAGTGCTTGTCACTCCAGTACAAAATGGAAACATTGGCTCTCACATAAAGGATTGTACAAATTAACATAAAAATGGAAAATAAAGAACTATTTTTTTCTATAGTAAGATTTAGGAAATACAATGTTTTTTGTTTGTTTTTTACATTTTTTAAAAATCTAAGGTATTAGGGCATGAGCAAGTGTTTGGGGGCTTTATGATAAGATAGTAGCACTAGTCAATGACACCATGGTTAAGGACCCATAGAGAAGAGGCTAACTTATTTACATGTAACTCTGATAATGATGCTTAATCCTTCTCTGCCAGGTTGCAATAAAAATAGCAGGAGGATGCTATCTCATATCATTGCTGTGGAGAGCATTAAACTATAAACTGTATTTTAAATTACTCTTTAGGTTTAGTCTGTTCAGAGAAATCCAGATGGTGCAATTTATTTTCCTTCATATACAATGAAAAACAGTTGGTGTCACTGGTAAGAAAACATGATTGATTGATAGGCATATTCAGATATGCTGATCCCAAATATTCTGATCTTACCATAGCTTTTGTTTGTTGTTTTATAGTCAGAGAAAAGAAAAAAAAAAAAAAAAAAACAGCGAGAGTGTTAAATCACTAACAACAAACCTCTCAGCTCTTAAACTGCATAAATATTACAGAAGAGTGAAGATATAAATTATCTGAAAATTGTTTCTATGCTTTGGACTGTAAAACAATGTGGCATTCATAAATAATTTTACCCTCAACATTGTTCTGCTTTTGAAAATTTAAGCTATAGAATCGCTTTTCATCTCTAATTTCAGATCTCATTTATTTCACTTACCTATTCATTTAGCTGACAGTGATAATATGCCTGTAAAATATCATTTTTTGATCACGTCTATTTGACAGACAGCTTTTTGTTTCCTTTTCCCATTTCTCTGGGCCAGCTCTCTGTCTAGTGATGTAGCCCTGCTGGTGATGTCAGTCATGAGGCACTCTAGCAAATAATGGGAGATCAGAGGAAGTAGGGGATGGTTTAAGTGATCAATCAGTTTAATGCGTAGGTTGTTGAAGCACGGAAACATTTCAACCAACTGCCACATTCTTGGCCATATTTGAATGTATGTATTGCATGCATATAAACTTAACTGGGAAATATGATTCAATGAGTTATATACTACAATGTTTTCTTTTCATGGCAGCTTAATTCAACTTCTATCCTACTGAGATTTCTTAAGATTTTTCTTTGGGAGCTGTAGTGATCCCATAATCTATTCTTTACATGGTCTATTGAAAAGAATAAGAAAGCCCAAAGTTTTCATTTGTTAGTTTAGAAAATGTTTTATGGTAACAATAGTTTCTTTTTTTAAACAAAAAGTGTATATAAATCTCAAAAGCATAACCATTCAATTTCCCAGCAAATGAATAATATCAATCTAAGAAGCAAGACTACAAAGAAAACCATACAACAAAAGTCTTCACAAGCCCCTATGTTAAATACTCATAAAAGGGGTGCAAGCAACAGGGAATTTTAACTTTAGAGAAATAATAGCAAGTGCTGAGATTAGTGAGGTAGAGCATTATAATTACAAATGGAATAAGTGTTTTTCATCAAAGTTTGAGAATAATTGTGAGTTTAAGCTATTAGGGTCTGCAAACAACAACTATAGTGGCATATCAAAGAACAAGTATAAACTATGCTCTGCCTGAGATGGGCTGTAGTAATTCATTAGGTTTTTTTAAATTCTCACAGATATAATGAACTTCATCTTGACTATTCTCTTTGGATTTGAATAGCTGCAATGTATGAAATAGGTATATCGGCAGCCGTCCGTCTCGAGAGACGATGGTGTAGCTTCTTAAGAGTCTATCTGCACCGCCGAGAATGGCTGTGCAGTCAGACTCGGGAGTGACACGGTATCTGTCTCCTCCCGTGTTGAATCGACATCTTGCGATGACGCTGGAGTGTCCTCTCCAGTGAAGCTGAAGCTACAGAGCCTGGGCAGGGTGATATGGAGGGTCTGCTGTTGCCCATGCAGCAGACCCCCCCTCTCTTCGCAGCTGAAGTGTCCAAGGGAAAGACGGAGTCAATACAGCTTGGCTTCAGGTGCGCCGCAGGAGTTGCCGGTGTTGACTACAACGTCAAACCGCCTTAGGGACTCCGGCTCCGGATTTTCTGTCGGGGTTTACTCCCTTAGCCTTTCCCCTGAAGAGGTATGCCGCAAGGCAGTGGAGGTTTTTTGGAGTCAGAGTTTTCCTTCTCTGATGTGCCCTGACTGGAAGATCGAACCAGCGACACTGAGCTCGCAGGCCGACGCTCAATCCACTGAGCCAAACCAGCCAGGGCCTCTAGATAACTTTAGGGTATACATATTTAAAATTATTTTGTAATAATTGCTTAATTTAAGTGGCTTTTTTAAAAAATTGAGCTTACGTCCCTTCCTTAGCCTACTAAGATCTCTATCTGAAAATATGTTTACATTTGCATGAGGTTCTTTGTGTGGAATACCTTGCAGTTTCATGCAGGTCCAAGATGTCTTTACAGCCTTCTCCTGTTAAGAATTACTGTGTATCAGAGCACTCACACGTGAGGCTTGAGTGGGCAAGCAGAGCCTTAGTGCTTTCTGTCTAAAACTTTGGACTTTTCTCGGTGTGGTTATGAGATCTGCCTTTTACAGTTGAGTGGACCAGGAGTAGCGGTGACAGAAATTTTCTCTTTTATACCATGTCAACAGTTAACCTGAAACTAGATTGACAGATTTACCAAATTTGTTCCACATGTACCATGAGACCTACTTACACTAAAAATATAATACTTATCTATAGTTCAAACTTACCTGGGAATCTCATATTTTATGTGACAGCTGTGAGGTCAAATCAAATTAAAAATAAGAGGCTTAATTTTCTCTGTTAAAAATAAGGGAGGCATTTTCCTCCCCTCCTATGTCTTCAAGTATTTTCCTCAGAAAACTTATAAGTAGTCTTAGAGCTCTTTAAAATGAATATAATTTATGTTGAAGACTACAGAAGTCTTTTTTCCACTGGCGTTTTGTCACTTTTGTGACCCAAGAATGTCTTTTTCAAAAACCTAGGAGCCTTCTTTTTGAAAAGCAGATTTCAAAGGAGATAGGACCCTCATCTCCCAGTTTTTGGTGGGGGGCGGAGAGGGGTAGGAGCATAACTTCAGTGGCCTGCTTCCTTGCTCCACATTGCAAAACTGCTTCCTATCATTAATACATGAAAAGTTTCTTTTGCCACTGAATAAAGCCAGTAAGTTAACACGATGATCACCTCAATTGCCAGGTGAATCAATGACAAACTACAGTATTGCCAAGTCCTCTTATTTAACGATTAGTTGAGGGAGATACCAAGTCAAAAACTAATCTAGAACTAGAATTGCCAGATTTGCCAACTCTGTCTCATATATGGCATGATACCTATTCATACTAAAATTTTATAATATTTGTGTTTAGAAAAAAATTTTTCCTCAGGAACTTGTAGTACTTGCTTAGTATTACATGTTGAGATTAAGCTATGTTCAAGTGGGTAATTATATTATATTTTTTTTTCACTGTCATATAGTGATACTAATTGAATGAATAAGCCTTGATTTTTTACATCCTCTATTAATGATAAAGAGTTGAGATATTGGTCTAACTTGTCAATTTTTTTAAATATTTTGAGTATTTTAATATTAAAGAAAACCCTTGAAAATATATATGATGCTTATAACTAAGGTTATTAAACATTGTAAGACATCAGTTCTCTTAATATTGATTAATAGATTGAATTCAACTTCAATAAAATTCTCAAAAGGGTTATTCATTGTACTCAACCATCTAATTCTAAACTCTTTTTGGATGTGCATAGCATCAAAAATAATCAAGGTAGTCCCAGAAAAAAAAAAAAAATACCAGGCAACTTGTCCCTTCCTTCATGTAACATGATTTGTTATAAGGTCATAAGGATTTTATAAAATGTGATTGCATTAATGTGAATAATGTGAAATTAAAGTATTAATGTAGAAATATAAAAAAGAAATAAAGCTATTAAGTAGGATAAACTATAAAGAACAGATCTATGCTCATATGAAAATATGATAGACAACCAATTTGCTTTGCAGAACATTGGAAAGAATGACTATTCACTAAATTATGTTATGAGAGAAATTAATGTTGGGACACAATACTCTATGACTGCTTTCACATTTCAGCACAGTCTAGGTTTTATTATTGAATGACAAACATGCCTTGGAAATTAGAAGTAGTGAATTGCTCAGGAGAGATTTAAAGACTCAATTTCCTTGGATTCGTTTGCACAATTTCCAAATGTAATAGACCTAGAAATATTTCCCCCTTTCAAAAATGATTTGTTTATATTCTAGAGAAAAGTTCTCTTTTTTTTTTTTTTCCAGAGAAGCAAAGGGACAGATCTGACAGCTACTCTAAATAAGATCTGAGCCTCATGAATTTTAGGGTTCCTCTTCTATGGAACAAACTCTACACAGCATGTATAGTAAGTACATCTAAACATCATTACATCACCTTGTGGGGCACTTGGCATGATGAACAAGTACTATTACTATGCACTGTGACTAAATGGTGTGATTAGTGTGTGTGTGTATTTAACTGTAGAAGGTTAACTATTAACTTACAAGTAGGCTAATATGTCAGACTCTTCATAACTTGGGACCTAATAGTTATCTTTAAATTTAAAAAAAGAGTAAAACTCTTTTTGCATACAAAAATAATTAAAGATGAATTATGACTTAAGTGTAAAAGGAAAATCTCTAACGTTCTTTAACATATTAATTTTATTGTCATGTCATGAAGGAATTTACTTAAGCTATTTTACCACTGAGAATACAGCAGTAAAAAAGAAAGAAAATTATATTTCTGCTTTTCCAAGACTTAAGTTTAATGTGTAAATGTAGATAATAAATAATAAAAATGAGATTATATTGAGGTGAAAAAAACCTAAAGTTCTAAAATGGTAAGTCAAGTAACAGCACATTAACTTATTATGGAATCTCATTGATGAAACTAGCAAGTAATTTATAAAACACAAGAAAGAGGAGAGGGATTGGGAAGAATTGGAGATAGATATGATTACTCTTTTATTTTAAGTACATCTGTAGTATTAAAATTTTAAGGAAAATAAAAGAATGAGTGATCCAGCAAAAGATGGCAAAAGAACATTGAGAAAGATATGGGCATAGCATAATGGAAGGAAAAGTGGAGGGATTTTTTCTAGGTAAGAAGTTATTTTCTGCCTAATTCTAAAAGAATTAGCCATCTTTGAAAAACATTCTCACCTGTGTTTGTGGCTCTGTGGCGTTCCTGTGGTACTAACGCCAAGAAGCTGTCAGATTACAAAGCTTTAAGTACATCAGAGTGACTCTCATCTGAATTTACTTTCCTATTTCCTAGGCTACAATTAATTTTCCACTTGGACCAAGTTCTTTTGGAGCTCCAATTTTTTTTCTTTCATAGATAAAATGATTAAATACCTCATTAATTCTCCTATTCAGGATTTTGAGATTTGTGGCAAGGAGAGTGTATACTTACTAATTCAAACAGATATATAAATAGTATTATAACAACTGAAAATCACGTAACACCAAATCTTAAAGTGAAAATAAATATCATTTATCTGACAATAACTAATTTTTAAATCTTTTAATATATTAGTATGAGGTAAAGGTGTAGTATTAACCATCTATAAGTAGGTCATAGATAAGTGAAAATTCAGCTTTGATTATTTCCTGCCTAGAACAGAAATTTTTATACTTGGTTTTCAAAAAAACCATATAAACAAACAAATAAAATAATAACTAACTTGTACAGAACATGTCATCGTGTGCCGAGAACTGTTACAAGAGCTTTAAATACATCAAGCTATAGAACCCTCTCAACTGTTACTGAGAAACATCATTTGAAATGTGGAAATAGGCAAAAGATTAGTGGGTGATCTTTCAGTTCATTGCTAAAATAGACTATTTACTGCAGTGTTTTACAGCTTTTTAGTGGCAGAGTTTATCTTGACCATTTTGTTCTGGTAGAGAATCAAAGTTATAGTTTCTCTTCGATTTGAATATTAACTAGTTTTGCATTCAACCAAGCAATTTTACTTTTCTATAAGCAATCTAACTTCTCAAATGCTCTTTGAAATAGTCACAGTAAGTTTTCCATTAATTTATAAATTAAAGAATTAAAGCAAATATTTGACACATGTTCATTCTATATTGGTAGAGGAATTATGTTTTTTGTTTTTACTTTTAAAACTTATGCTTTATAAGTTTTGGAGATTATCTGTGAGGACATAAAAGTGGTGCTGCAATACATTATAAATTCATAACTGGGAAGGTCATGGTGGGTAGTCACACTTGAGGCCTATAACTTTTTTAGTGGAATTTTTTTTTCTGATTTTTTTAAAGCGAGAAAAGGGAGAGAGAGAGAGGAAAAGGGAGAGAGAGAGAAAGAGAGAGAGAGAGAGAGAAAGAGATCTGTTGCACCCACTTATTCATTCACTGGTTGTTTCTTGTATATGCTTTGACCCAGGATGGAATTTGCAGCCTTGGCTTTGCGGGATGACAGGCACTATCCAACTGAGCTATCCTGAGAGGGCTTAAGCAAGCTTTGTCCATTGGTCTTCTGCATCTAGGTTAACATACCTTTGAAATACTAGAAGTAATAATGCTCTTTAAGAAAACACATATTCTTATAACTCAATCTCTTTTTTGCTTTCTCCCACCTTTATGTAATCTTCCTTAAATTCCCTCCTTAATTTCAAATGCATAAAGGAAACTGCAAAACTGTTATTCTTCAGAGCACTTTAGAGCTTGCTTCCTGGCAACTGTAATCAGCTTGGGCTCAAATAATGTCTTATAAAACTTCTCTACAGGTTTGGACATTTCTTATGTTGACATCCATGAAGATGCACAAGTACATTCAGAAACTGAGTAGATAAAATATGCTGTTGTCAAGAATTGTGGAAGTGTGGCATGTTACCTGACAAAGTAACAACTAAGTCAGTCTGCCTTAGTTTCATTGACTCTGGGAGAAGATATGAGATTCCCAGGTCAGATGAAAGTACTTTGCAGGCAGCACTGCAGGCAGTATCAACTTTATAGCAGGCAGTATCAACTTTATATTTGTCTAGCTTCCCCTTGTATCCCCAAGGTCTTGGGACAATGCAGAGACAGACCCAGCTGAATTCCACACATAGTGACTTTGTATCACAACTGAGGAACTCCAATTTTAGATCATTACAGTCCTTATATTAGTTCCTAGCAAGCCTGTCCAAACTTTGACCTGAAGAGAGGTATTATCTTATTTATCCTAAAGGATAAAAAACAAATCTGTTTCCTGACCTGGACTGAGGAAGACACTATCTTGCAAGGTCAGTGTCTGCACAAACACCCTGAAGTGTTAGTCCAGAGGAGAAACTTGCTTTTGTTGAAGAACTTGGAGATTCACAAGGAGAATTGTTTCCCAACTTGTACCTCATGAACTGTTTAGTGCAGGCAAGATTTTTGTTTGTTTTTTTGTTTTCTTTCTTGAAAGAAAGCCAGAGAGAATTTCAGAAAATTTCAAGCATAAAAATGGCACTTTGCCCTGCTCTCTTCCCTGCTTTGTTTATTTGTTTTGTTTTTCATTTTGAGTCACACTCTGTTAATAGCTTTTTCCTCATTGATGGCAGCAGTGACTAGGATTTGGTTTTAAGATCTGATCATTTGGTGATCTCTGTAGGACAAACAGTTGAAAACGTTGTTCTGTTGAGTAAAAGATGATAATGAATCTAGTTTGTTAGTCTTTTTGTTTGTCTACTTATGAGATCAGATCAATTAATTGTGTTTTATCCACTAGAAAAGAAAGCAGCACTTGAGATAGAGCCAGTTATTGCATTTTAGTATCATCTGTGGATGATATTGTAGAACTAAAACTATAGACTGTGACTCTGCATGTTCATAGTTGAGAAAAGAATTTTTTTTTGTTTTTGTTTTTGTGTGTGTGTGTGTGAAATGCTTTCCTACTTAAATGAAAGGAAATGTATTTTATTTACTTATAGATGTTAATAAATATTTAAATAAATAAAATATTTTCAAATTCTCATAGAATAAAGAAAGCTAACCTTAGTACCTTAAATGTACAGAAATTTAAGAAAAAGCAATCCTTAGAGAAACTGCTAGCTTAGAAACATTTTCAGACTCTCTATTCATAGTTAATGTAAGTCTTAAGACAGGTATAATAATTTTGTGTTTTAAAAATATATTAAATAACCACAGGTCTTTTACTTGAAGCTAATACACATGTACATTTTATTTATTTACTTATTTATTTTTTTAAAAAATTTGTGTTTGTATCAATGAAGAGACTGATTATAATAATATAAGAATTTAATGTTTACAATAAAAGCTTTTATATCACCATTATTTTGTCAGTGTAAACTATTTCCAAGATCTTTAGATAACTTAAAATGTTGGGTTATTAAATTGAAATAATTAATAATAATGTTGGATATTTGAATACTTTCTTAGAAAAATTGGATAATAAAACATTGGTTATGAAGCATATATGTAAGTTTAAATATTTTCTTATCTCATTTGTATATGCTATAGAGCGGCTTTCCTCTTTTAGTCATGTTAACGAGTCATCTCATTTTTTCCATTAAAAAAGTAAAAGGGCCCTGGCTGCTGTGGCTCAGTGGATTGAGCGTCGGCCTGTGAGACAAGTGCTGCTGGTTCGATTCCCAGTCAGGGCACGTGACTAGGTTGCACGTCAGGTCCCCAAGTAGGGGCACAAGTGAGAGGCAACCACACACTGATGTTTCTCTCTCTTTCTCCTTTCCCCTCTCTCTAAAAATAAATAAATAAATAAACAAATAAATAAATAAATTTTTTTAAAGTAAAAAGCAGTTATGAGTGGCTATAGAAAGTTGTATTGAAGTACATATTTTAAGCGTTGTTAATGATGTTGATTATGACACCATTCTGAGCTTTCTACTTCCCACTTTTCTCTGTGAATTATAAGTTACATAATTTGATTACAAGTTATTCTTATGAGTAGTTCAGAGTGTAGTCAGAGCCATAGTGGCAGAGAAATAGAACCATGCATGCAAGGTAATTTTATCTTTTTCCTGGGTAGAGTAAACAATTCTGTCCTCAAGTGTAGACACAGGTTGTTTCAGAATATGGAAGAATATAATGAAAGGCCAAGCTTGAGAAAATATAGTAAGTTACAAAAGGTATGAGAAGAGAGTGAATATTATTTGACTTGATCCACAAGACTTACATTAGTTTTCAATTACTGCTATAACACATTATAACAAATTTAGTGGCTTAAAACACCCAAAATGTATTACCTTAAAATACTGGAAGTCAGAAGTCCAAATTAGGTCTCGCCGGCTTAAAGAAAGTTGCCAACGGGGCAGCATGCCTATGGGGGACTCTAGGGAAAATTCTGTTAACTTGTACTTTTCAGCCTCTAAATACTACAACCATTCTTGGCTCATAGATTCCTTGCATTAAGTAATTACATTGCTCTGACCTCCCCGCTTATGGTCGCATCTTCACATCCTGGGAAGTCACTTATGTCAGGCATAGCTAGAGCATTCACAGGGTTCATCTTACTTGGTTTTTCTTGCTACAGGATCAATGTCTTGAGCTGGCAATTGTTCAAATTATAAAACTATTTCTGAAAAAATAATCTTGTCTGTATAAAAATATAGACAACACTCAAAAGAGTGTTTTATATAGAAGGGCAAATCCAGGCCCTCATTTTCTGTTTTGTTAAGAAGTGAAACTCACAAAAGACTATTGGCATTATTTTTAATGTTCTATTTTACATGGCATATGAGGAAGCTTTTTATTTTTAAGCTATCTCTAATACACATTTTAGTAAATTATGTTTTTTAAAGATGAAACGAACCATTCTGAATTAACATCGGATTCTCACTATCCCCTCAAAAACCAAACACAAATATTTTTGCTGAGTTTTCTTACAAAAATGGTAATCAATTATTTGCACAGATGCAATATGACTCTGCCCTCTGTCTTACCAGGATATAATTGGACAAAATCAATAGTTCAGCCACAGTTAAACTTTAAGTGCTATATTTGAAAAAATCCATTTAATCAGGTGTGACAAGCTCATATTAAGGAATATGGATGGACAATATTTGGAGCAAAATTCTATATTATCTTACTAAGAAATCTGGCTTGCTATCTGGATTATAAAGCCTTAGTCTTTCAGCTTTTGAATTCAAAAAAAAAATCTTTTTTTTTACTAAAAAAATATATCACTAGTAATCTAGGGACCTTAACAAATCATAGAGAATCTCAATTCAAAAGAAATTTACCCAAATATATAAATGAACAGTTAAAATCTGATAGAGAGTGTGTTTTAAGGCTTGACTCCTCAACCTCAGAAATAAAGAACAAATCATATAATTTTCAGACTTAATCTATGATACTTTTGAAACTTCATACATAGAGGTTAATTATTTGACATTATTAGTTGCTAAAACTGTTCAAGTCTGATTTACAGAACAAATTCAAGAAAACTTATTGAGTTACGTAACACTTGCGTAATCTACACAAACAATCAGGCCAAACCTAACAAGAACAGCTTTTGTTGTGATCAAGGATAATCTTTGGAGATGCTGATTACAACAAGGGAAACTGTCATAATAAAACTACCCACAATGTGAATATAAGCAAAAGAGATTACTGGATTTTCTATTAGTGCAGTGCTGGATTTATTTACTGGTGATTTTCAACCCTCTAGAGGCAGCAGTAAAATCGTCAAATTTTGCCTTGTAGAGATGTAAATAATTTCTGTCAAGTAGAAGACACAATCCTAAATACTATGCTTTATGGATTTGTAAAACATTAGCCAGTTTTACATTTTACCCAGCAATCTATCAAATTTCATATCTATCTCCATATCTATTTACATATATATACTTAAATGCTCTCTAAGCTGTTCATAACATGTTGTTGCTTCCATTATGAAATAGTGAGTTAAATATCAACTGTGACAAATGTTTGTTTTGTATGGGTGAGTGTGAGATTCAGTCACGCTTTATTAACCTTTTGAAAATTACACATTAACAAATTGTATTAGAAAGTTTCTATTATCACTCTGGATTTCAATATAAATATGTTGATGTATCATAAGGCTTTTTTAAAAAATGATTTCAAGATATATATTTAAGATTAGATGAAATAGAGTTTAAATACAGATTCTGGTTCTTTAGAATATACTTATTTGTGTGTTTGTGTGTATTTGTGTTTATAAGTTAGGTTTTTTTCTTAATTCCTTCACTTTTTTCACCCAGTAGTTCTATAGAATATATTAATATTCAGTATTCTCGATGAACAAGTCACCTTAACCAATAGATTTCATTTTTATAATACCACCCTAAGGGAAAGATAGGATTAAAAAAACTCACATTTAAAAAGACTTTTCCCATTCAAATGATTACAATATTAGATTTTCAATAGAATGATTTCAGTTTAGCTTCTAATGTGATTCTGAAAGCTATTTGCAAAAGAAATTCTTAAAGTATAAATCTGATTTGAAAACAGTCTGATAGTTGATCTCATACAGTACTCTAAATGCATTTGACTATAAAATCATCTTCAAAAAACATATTTTGGATTAAACACATGTCTTTCTGCTACAACCAACAGGATTAGAGTATTTTAATATCTTAGATCAGTATGAATCTATATAGATAATTAATATTACAACATACATAAAATTTTATATTTGGCATTACATTGAGTGAAGAATCAAAATTTAAATATACAATAAATAAAATATTTATCTACTTAAGGTACATTATTCCATAAAATTATATTGGTGGTCTAATTAAATATAATAATACATTTAAATCAGACATTATAAAATTTGTCAAAGGAAAATTCCATTTTTAAAAGTAAGTCCAATAATGAAACTATATAAAATTCTAATAAATATATCTATGCATTCTTCTCTGTTTACTGTCCTAGGCATGAACTAAAATTATGAGCTCACAATTTAACATTTATTAAAAAAAAGAAAAAAAATAGTCTCAAATTGCTGTCTCTTCTAGACGAACGGGTGGATTTTAGGAACACTGACAGCCCACATCGCCAAGAGTGAGTGCATATTATATTGATTTGCTGAATGTACTCTGAAGTAACAGTAACTTCTGAATAGCCTCTGCAGTGTATTTTCATATTTGAAGTGAATGGGATATAGACTCATCTTGTAGTACATCACAAGAATGAGTTTCTTGGGATTAGCATAATGCAATTCTCTGAATCCTCCTTTCGATTTTACTGTTTCTATGTGCCTGTTTGTTTACAAGAAAGCACTATCATTCACTCCAATTCATTAAAGAAATGCCTAAGCAGCATAGTTCTGCATAATTTTGAGCATCGTTTTAAAAATTGGGCATGATAAAACTGGATTCATGCAATTTTTTATTCAGCTTTAACACTTTCCGTTGAGACATATAGTAGATTTATTTCAGGGCTGATTATGCCAAAATATGATCAAACTGCTATAAAAGTGTGTAAAAGAAGCTACACTTTTTCTTTAATAGGTTCATTTTGATATGAATATTGTTTGTTATTGGCTAACAGGGAAGATGTTTTGCTATTTCTATTATGGAAAAATTATATCCAACTGCTATGTAGCATTTCATTACAAAATATAGCTCAAAATAGCAAAGTACAGTATCAACTAGAGTGCACAGCATGCCTTACCTTAATATTCTGATTAACTGTAGACAATGTAGGCAAAGTACAATGCATTGTTTTAAGTATTCAGAACATCAGTATTCATTAAGCAATTTTCTGGATTAACTTGGAATATTCACTTATGCTGTTTATCTTAAGTTAATTTTCAATTATAGTTCATATACAATATTATATTAGTTTCAGGTGTAAAACATAGTGATTAGATATTTATATACCTTATGAAGTGATAACACTAATAAGTCTAGAACCCATCTGGAGTCATACATAATCATTACAATTCATTGACTATATTCTCTCTGCTGTACTTTACATCCTTGTGACTATTTTTATAACAGACAATTTGTTTACAGAATTTGTCTTTGATCATATATTGGTCATTTAATTAGCTTTATTGTCAACCATGTTTTCTATACCTAATATAATTTGTAGAAAAACTATCTAAATCAGGTCTTAAAACAGTCCAAATATTTGTATATCTGTGTCTGAAGCTACACACATCTTCCAATAAAAGGCCTTTAAATTCAGTTGGTAGATTGCCAGTGGACTCATGCTAGGTACTTCAAAAAGTAGTGGAGCATTTGAAAATAATCTTAAATTAAATTCAAAATAGGATAATGTTACAATTTTACTTGCTAGCCTGTTATTCCAATATTCTATTAATTGCTAACCAAAAATCAGCTAAGCTAATCTAGCTTTAAACCAAAGATGATGACTTTTTCCTCTCCTTACCTATAGTTTCGGTATTCTGTGTGGATTTGCTAATACTTCTTTCATGAACTTCTTCTGACCTTGAGTGACTAATTCCAACATTAGCTTACCTATGTCACAGGTTGACTACATGTGTGTCTGTCTTTATGTTATGTAGAAACACTGATCAATGCATTGTTTTAAAAATGGCCCTTATGATTAATAAACCCACAACCTAGAATTTAAAGGGATTATGCATGTGTTGTATGTGATATAAACACACAAATACAATTACAAAGAACACAACTACAAAAGGTTATAACATGACTGGTAAATTGATATATTCCAAAACTATTAACAGCTATTCTATGGCATGCATTCTTCTAAGCACAGGAGCTAGAAGATAAACAATTATGAAAACACAGTAAAGGCATCCACTCTGGAGTAAAGAAATTTATAACGGTATTATATGGTAACTGGAATTTTAATTTATTTCAGAAGGTGAAGTAAAATATTTTATTCAGAAATTCAAATGCTAATAGCAAGGTCCTATCAGGTAGATGAAAATATATAGGGAAAGCAAAAGGAAAAGTCATAATAACCCGGATTTTCATAGATTGCAGAGATGAAAAGTAAAAATTGTAAACTGCTGATGTCATTATTGAAAGAACATTGTTTTAAAATAAGCACTAGAAAGCCAGGAGATTTTGAACCCCTCTTTCTGACCTTCTAACACATGAATGACAGAATGGAGGTTTGCGAAATAGAGAAAGATTTAACTAAAGAGAGGAAATAGAGAACTTATTTTAAGAGCTATAAATGTTAAGAGTTCATTAAGGACTAATTTTTTTCAATGTTTAAATTATTTCTTGAAGGGCTAAATATTGATCAAGGAACAGTCCTAGATGGACAAAAAATGTGGAAAGCTGACGTATGTTTAAAAGAAATAAATTTCCTGTAGGTAAGAGGACTGACAATTCAAAGAGAAAGAAAATGATATTTGAACATCATCAGTAAATGCAAATTAAACAATAAGATATTAATATGTTTAACATTATAAATTTAGATTATATATTGAAATATTACTTTATTATTAAATTTTCAAAAATTGAATATATATCTATCAAAATGTGGTGAAATACTACTTTAATGCTTCTTCTTTGGAAGGCAAATCAGAAGTAATATTTTAATATTTCATATTCTCTATGCCAGTTGTTACAACTACATAAAAATAACTTTAAGAGATAATCAGGTTCCACCGAATACTTGTGCACTGATTTTTATTATTATTTACCTTACTAGGAAATTAGGAAATAAAAAAATAAAATATCCTAAATACATTAACATATCTATTATAGTTAAATATGGTATAACCATATATGGAATTATTACATAAAATAGAGTAGTATACAAAAATTAAAAATATTTTATAATAACTATCATATATAATACATGACATACAAAATAGCAGGACATAAAACTTTAAACAGTATTATATCAAGTATATAAATATTACATATATGTGATACACTCACATAACTATTTATTAGTAGTAGGATCATGGGTAATTTTCATATATTTTAATTTGATGTACCTCCTTAATGTTTTACATAGAATATGTACTCTTGAAACTAGAAAAGCCAGCATTCATGCTGCCTGTCATCTACCAGACCCAATAAGCAGAGACAGGGATTTAATCTATAAAGGCACTTTATTCAGATGGTTGGCGATCTGAGAAGACAGAGGGTTTGGCTTGTATCTTAACAGACCTTCTTAAGTTCCATTTTTAACTGATCCTTTTTATAGGTAAAGGGTTGGAATTCAGGGAGAAAGTTAATCAGATAAAAGTTGCAGTATTCTTTAACTGTGCCCTGGGCAGTGATCTTTGTGCCCTGGAGCACAATGGCTCAGGTTCCATCTTGCTTGCTTGCAGTCCTCCTTAAGCAAAAGGTGGAACTGCTTATCATCTCCTGGAAGTGCTAGGTCTCCTTTAGTTTCTGAAACAATAGTATTTTACATACATTGGTTACTAAGTTTATTAGCTATTACCTGAAACTAAAATTTTACCAACATTTGAGTCCCCCATTACTATCCCTAGAGAAGTGAACAAACTACCATTTTATTTTTTTTATTTTTATTTTTTTATTTTGGTTTTTCAATTACAGTTGTCCCCTTTTTCCCTAATTTCTCTCCCCCACCCAACCCACCCCCTCTCCCGCAATCATATCCCTCCCCGTTGTTCATGTCCAAACTACCATTTTAAAGATGAACATTGAACAGTTGTCTGACGGCACCGTGGTAGTTGAATTTATTTTTATAGTAAGTACACTATATTGGGAAGTAGACAGGGAGGAGACCAATGGAAATAGTGTTAGATATATTAACGATTCTTCACCATAAAACATTATTTCATATTACCTCTCTAAAGTCTCCTTTCCAGATAACATTTAGTTTGGGCTGTGGGTATATGAGAGAGCAGGGTTTCTGTCTGACTCTAGCCGCTTCCAAACCTTTCCCCGGTCAGGGAAGC
Organism: Furipterus horrens; assembly: GCF_987537825.1. Lineage (NCBI taxonomy): Eukaryota > Metazoa > Chordata > Mammalia > Chiroptera > Furipteridae > Furipterus > Furipterus horrens. The sequence continues at coordinate 27,233,502 of NW_028327182.1, read as the reverse complement.
TTGGGTGAATACGTAATACAGCGTAGGCTCTGGTGTAAGAACATCCTGACAATGTTGGGTTTTACCTGAGCCCTATGATCCTGGAAAGCAGAGAAGGTTAAGAACATTCTACCTATTTCAAAATTCTTCCTACTTTCCCCTATTGCAATAAGCTCTTTTCCACTCTCCCAATAATCCTTTTAAATAGAGTCTATCTTTATAAGCCCAGGTTTATTTTTTCATTGATAACGTGTTAGTAAAGAAATTGTGACTCATGGAGATATCTACAGATCCTTATGTTTATTGTTTTCAGCTATGTTATTACAGTATCTATTTGTCCCCAAACATTTTTCTTCCCCCTTAGGTACGGTCTATTAATATTTCTTTAAACTGTGGACAGAAAGAAAAAGTGACTCTATGGAAAGTAACCTCACAGGGTTACTGATCATAAATTCCTAAGTGGGCAGGTCATAATGAGTAGTCATGCCCCTGGCCTATCACTTCTTTAGTAGAAGGTTTTAAGCAAGTCCTGTTCATTCTTGTGCATTTGGCTTAACACACCTTTGAAAAACCAGAAGTAATATCCCTCAAAGCGGGGATTAACTCTCTCAAGAGCACATAATCTTGTTAACTATTTTGTAATTCAATCCCTGCCTTGCTTTCTTCAATCTTCCTTAAGTCTCCTCAATTTCAAATGCATAAGAAAACCTGCAAACCTGTTACTCTCTAGAGCTTTTGTGATCTTGGTCCCCCACCTTGTCATCAGTTTGGTTCAAATAAAGGTTCTAACAGTTTTGAACATTTCTTACATCAACTATTTGTCAGTTATTATTTTATAAGAAATTTCTAAACCTATAGAGAATTTTTATAAATTTATTTTTGCCAAACAAACATCATATGCTGGGGAGCAGAATCTCAAATGCTCCCTAGAATAGCAGTTTCATAATTTTTGTTTTCTGGTTTTTTTCTTTCATTTTTATTTGTATTCATTACTATTTATCCCCCTTACATCCTCTTCACCTCCACCCAATCTCCTCCCCCACTGCAATCACCACACTGTTGCCTGTGTCCAGCAGTCCCTTTTGTTTTTCGCTTGATCCCTCCATCCCTCCCCAGAGTTGGCAGCCTGCTCTCTGTGTCTGTCTCCATATTGTTTGTAAGTTCAGTTTGTTCATTAGATTCCAAATATGAGTGAAATCATATGCTACTTGTCTTTCTCTGACTGACTTATAAACCAGGCAGCTTTTTCTATGTATTTGAAATTAAAGAGAGAATTTAGGGAAGATTATGTGGAGGTCTGGGGCATAACGGACTCTTCAGTTAGAAATTTATGATAAAAAAATCTTGTTGTCGCTGGTTCAATTCCCAGTCAGGGCACATGACTAGGTTGCACGTCAGGTCCCAAGTTGGGGGCGCGAGTGAGAGGCAATCACACAGCGATGTTTCTCTCCCTTTCTCCTTCCCCTCTCTCTAAAAATTTAAAAATAAATAAATAAATAAATAGATAAATAAATAATTTTTAAAAAATCTTGTGAAGTTACTTTTCATAAACCTCCTTTCACATCCACTAAATAATTATTGCATTATACTTCCACAATGCATAACCAATAATATGGTATACATTTGGCATGTATGTATAGAGTATGCATTAAATGATATACATAAAAATAGTACTTAGTTCTGATATATCCACAGCTTTTTTTAATCAACCAAAGAAAAAAGGTGAAAAATTAATTCAAGAAATTGATTCATTTTTGTTTTATTATAAAATTAAAATTCAAGTTAATATTTTATAAATTTTACCTCTTGATAAGAAAAATTTAACCTACAAGAGCAAATATCTGAGGTAAATTTTTAATATAAAAATGTTTCTGAAACATCATTAAAAATTTAGAAGTTTTGTCACACTCATTCAATTTTTGCCCTGCATTATGTATAAGAGAGGCAATGCATTACACAGGAAATCTGAAAATGAATTACACCTGACTCCTCCCTTGGAGGTGCAGATACAATGATGAGAGGGAGATACATGTTTAAACCTCTAATAATAACACAGAGGGATCAAGAGAGACATAATATTAAATATGAGAGACGTTGAGGGTAGTAAACAGCACACTTATATATGGAAAATTAAGTGTTCAAGATAGTTCATAAGTTACTGTCTTGCTAAGACTAAAACTCCTCATTTGTACAATGGGGATGTTACAGAACCCCTGGGCTACTCCAGTTGAAAACAAAACCACGGGCTCTTTAGTTAGGGGCCCGATTGCCCGCCGCCAAAATTATAACTCTCAATACCAGAGTTTAGCGAAAAGAAAAAGAATTGTTTATTTAACAGTTATATAGATTTAGTTATTTGCGGATTTCTGTTGTTAAGTCTTATGCTCTTTAAAATACCCACAAACACATATCCTTGCCTCCCCCCTTCCAAACCAGGCTAGTTTTTAGGAAGGTCAGAGAAACAGTTTCCCTACTTTCCAAACACAGTTCCGCTTTACCAGCAGCTGCCAATCATTCAATCTGATTGGGGAGGTCCTTTCTGTGCTGTGGTGCCCTCCAGCTCTCAATGCAGGACCGCCTGGATTCTCAGCCTCCTTGCAAACTGCCTTCTTCCTGCAAACTGTGTGGATCTTCTCTCCTTCTCAAAACTGCATGGCGAGAGCCTCTTAAAGCAGCCTGGAGACCCCTTCTCCAAGCCACATGGAGAAGGCCCCTTCACCAAGCCACGTGGAGGGAGCACAGGAGAGAGCGAGAGCGAGAGAGCCCGAGAGCTAGAGTGAGAGCCCAAGTCAGAGCGCCAGAGCGAGAGCGCGAGCCAGAGAGCGAGAGTCCCAGAGTGAGAGCACGAGCGAGAGCCAGAGAGAGTCTCAGAGCGAGAGTCTGAGAGAGTCTCAGAGTGAGAGCACGAGCGAGAGCCAGAGAGAGTCTCAGAGCGAGAGTCTGAGAGAGTCTCAGAGTGAGAGCACGAGCGAGAGCCAGAGAGAGTCTCAGAGTGAGAGCACGAGCGAGAGCCAGAGAGAGTCTGAGCTAAAATGTCTGCAGCTGCTTATATATCCCTGACTGCGTCATCTGATGCAGTGGGCGTTGCAAACAGTTCTGACCATTCACAGACCCTTACGTAGGCTCTGTGTGCTTTCTCCATACCGTCCCCTGGTTCAAGACTCCTCCCATCTGCCTGAGGCTTTGGATGCATTAAATCCATTTGCATAAGAAAGACACTAGCCACCAGCCTCAGGCATGTGGAGGCATTCCAAAAGCTGCTTCCTTCTCCCCATCCCCCAGCTGCAAGCTCTGGGGATTTTTGGACTCCCTTGTTTCTGTAACAGGGATAAAAGAAAAACAGGAGCGCTTCATACAGTATGGCCCCAGTTATTACAATGTGATTAGTATACTAGGAACCCTGAGATAAAGGGCTACAGGGACACAGAGGAGGAAGCAGTTGTTTTCTGTGAGAGGGCTTACTGAAGGAATTGTATTAGTCTGCACCTTGAAGGTTTAGAGGGAAATGAAATGTTCAGACCAGAAAAGGGAGAAAAGGGCCCACATAAACTTAGAAAATATTCTGCTCCTTAGAGATATGGAATGGTAGAGACTATGGAAAAGTGAGCTGAGCCAGGATACAAAGAGTTTCTTATTCTATGTTTGGGATTTATTGTGTATTGACTACAAAATTTACAATGTCTTTTAAAGCAAATTCTATGCTTTAAACATAGAACTTTAATAGCTTGGGTGTTGATGGATTGGAGTGAGGGAAGATTATAATAGGGGAACTCAAGAGTTAAAGGTTTTAGGCCCTGGTTGGTGTGGCTCAGTGGATTAAGTGCTGGCCTGGGAACCAATGGGTAGCCAGTTTAATTCCCAGTCAGAGCACACGCCTAGGTTGCAGGCCAGGTCCCCATTTAAGGGTGTTGAGAGGCAACCACAGATTGATGTTTCTCTTCCTCTCTTTATCCCTCTCTTCCACTCTCTCTAAAAATAAATAAATACAATCTCAAAAAAAAGAGTTAATGGTTTTAGCTTCAGTTATAGTTGATATGCTCAAGAGAATAATACAGGTGGAAAGCTATTATTCCAGGAACTGGAATGCATGACCTACTTGACCTCAGAGGGTTGATAAGCAATTCAACCTTTGTGCCACAAATGTTGTGCAAGGGACTGAGATAGTATCTGAGCCATTGTGTTCCAGGTAGGGAAGTCAGTGACATAGATACAAAAGTGTTGATTAGCAGATAAAGAAATAGTAGTAAAATCACCAGCCTTTTCCCAAATCCCTTACCCACCATTTCCTTCTCCCTATAAAAAGGTCAGCTTGAGATGAGATGTTAAGATCCCAGGCATCTGACTTAAACACCCCCATAAATATTCAATCCTTGTCTCTACTTACTGGTTATGGTGGTAACAAGCAGCATGAACACTGACTTTTTTGGTTTCATAATCAGATACGCTAGTCAGGGGTATATGACAATGGTCCATGGAAGACATAGTTAAAACCTAGACTCAATACAAATAATGTCAAGAAGTGGAAGCAGTCAATCCTTGGCAATTAAACATAAGTAAAAAAGAAAATTCTAGTATAAGTGGAAATAATTTAGCCATTTATTTTGAGATGTCTTTGAAATATCCAGATGGCTATATGTTATTTGTAGTTTGTGGTAAGTGAAAACTTGACCTGCTGGCTGCTGTTAGGAAAGAACCCAGAATTGAAAAACAAACTGCAATTTGTACAATATACCATGACTCTCAAAGTAATTAACCAAATCTAGCCCAAAACATAACGTTCTTCACACAATATCTAAACTTATTTTTCAAACAGCAGTTTATTGACAGTCATATGTACCAAGATGATTATTGACAAATTGATCTGAAATTTACTCTGCACATATTCACGTGTTCTAAGAGACCGAATATACAGACAATGGAGCTCTAACTACAAATTCTGCAGCAACCAGATCAGAACAGCAAATGATTTCCACTTTTCCTACTTCCAACTCAGTACCATCTAGAGAAAGTCAAATATGTTCCCAAACCAACACATAGAAAACTCATTTCTAATTATCCTGCTTTCAGCTCTGCCATGCAAACAAACTCCAATCAGAAACATTCCTTTTTATTCCACTATAAAAAAACTTTTCCCATTCCTGTATCGAACTCAAGTGAAATTTTGATAACTTATTTTTATAAAACAACATGAACTAATATATATTCTAACAGTAATGACATTATTACAACTTACAAATCTATAATATATAAAGACCGATAGAGTGGGGGTTTCCAAAAGTCCCCAGAACCTGCATGTTGGGGGATGGGGAAAAGGAACAGCTTTTAAGATGCCTTTGCATGACTATGGCTAGTAGCTAGTGTCTTAGTTATACAAATGGCCTTGATTCTTCCAAGGCTCCAAGGAGATGAGAGGAAATTTTTGACTATGAAATAGTGAGGAAAGAGCATACAGAGCCTGCACAAGGTTCTGTGAATGGTCAGAACTGGTTATCATGCCTGCTGCATCACAGGACGCAGTCAGGGATTTAAAAATAGGAAGCAACAATTTAGATAAGAGGAGAGGAGATCCACATGGTTTGCAAGGAAAGGAGAACTCCATGCTGTTTTGAAAGGGAGGATGCTATGTGGCTTTGAAAAGGACACGGAGAGAACCATGAGTGATCCAGTGCAACATGGCACATGTTTTCCTGTACTGTTATATGGAAGTTGACAGCATTGTACCCCAGATCCTGAAGGAGACAGCTGACAGATAAGGGTTGGGGAACTTCTGGGCATGTTTTTGGCTTCTAGCCTTTTGGGGAGCAAGGGAAGTGCTGGGTCCCATGGGTGAACAGGGCTCTGAAGCTGAAGTGCTCATTGCTCTCCCCAGATTGGAATACTGTAAATAAAGACCCATTTTCCTCAACACTAGTTGTTGGGTTTTACACCAAGGCGCACGTGAAAGAACCCCCTTTAACTCTGTAACAATAGGGTATGACAAACAGATTAAAACCATTTCTATAACATCTAAAGGATCATTTTTGTTTTGAGATTCTTATTTTAGCATAAAGATTTCTGCTTCAAGTTTTTTGTTTTTGTTTTTAATTAGAAAAGAGTTTTGGTGGTAATATTTTTGACATTCTAACATCCTTGTCTTCATTCCTTTATTGAATATCCAGGATCTGTAAGAGTTTAGTAATGCTAATAAGAATCTGACCAGGAAAATCACCTTTAAAAAACAACTAGCAAAACTTTCCTTTTTTTATGGCTCAAACCTGAATCTGTTTATACATTCATTGTGAGCATTTAGTGCTGTAAACTAAAAAAGCTTACTGGTGATTCAGAATTTCTCTTCTTGTCTTATTGATTGTAAGGGAAACTTAAAATGACTATTAGCCTGCCAAAAAACTTTACTGTTAATGATAATTTGTTAGCATAATAAACTATGAATATGGCAAGCTCTAATTTCCAGAATAAACATAAAAAGGTGATTGAATACAAAAAGACAACTAAATAGAAAGATACACTACCCTGATATTAGAGAAAACACAATGCTTGAAATATATTCAATTCGTAATGAGAATAAGAGTCTTATAAAGTTACACTGTTTCAGTTTCAAAGGGACCGATTTTAATAGAACATTTTATATTATAAAACAACCTTGGGATGTACTCCTTATGTCACTCTGAAGTGCCTGATGCATGCTTTAGTCAAAATAACAACGATCTATAGATATTGCCACAGATCATTTACCATGTTAAAAGGTTTGATATCCTTCAAGAGTTTCATATATCACTCTTATTAACACCTATTTTATTCTATCAATCTCTTCGTGTCTAATCAGAGGTGTGAATGTGGGGAAAAAATGCAACCATAAGCATCAATATAAAACTTACTCTGTATGAGTTAACCAAGCTGAAACAACAAATAGAATGTAACCACTGTCTCACGCATTTTTAACCAAGATAAGCAAGCATCACACTTGTTACTAGATTATTATTTGGTTTTATAAAATATATTCTTCTTTTCTGTTCACTCTCTGTTTCAAGTGTTACCATATTATTTCTGAGTATATTTCAGCTTTATAGGTGATAATGATGATGATGATGATGATGATTTTGAAATTGAAAGTGAAATAAAAACACACTAGCTTCCATGATAAATTTCATATGAGCTCTAAAAATGCTTGGAGATCAAATCATTTTTGAATTTTGAATTTGAGAGTCCTTCTCTGCACCATCCTCTTTATACCCCTCTTTGGTAGTGACATATACATAATAGGTAATTGTCAATAATCTATTCAAAGATGATTATCCCTCAACTACAAAATTCTATGAAGACATGAAATTTTTAGTTTTTTACTACATGTTATATTTCTGGGAAATATTTCACTGTGCTTCCAACTAAAGAACATTCTTGAAATATGAAATCCAGAAAGTCAGGGAATTTCTTACATGATATTTCCATATTTGATTTTTATTCATGTTTGCCTTCATAAAGAGATTTAGAGCAGAAAGTGTAGATATAAAACCTTGAAGTAAATCAAGCTGCATTATACATGAAAACCCCAGAAATAATCAATACAATACATGAGCTTATTCTTATAACTCAGACCAGAAAACTTAGTAATTTCCTCAAACAAAAACAGCTAACAGGTGAAAGAGACAGGATCTAAGAGCAGAACACTCTTTTTAGCCATTTGATGAGATTTTGTTTGCCCTGTATTCTGAAATCAAACTACTGTTTCATGAGAAAATATGTTTTGATCTCTGAACAATCAATGTGGAAACACATATTGGTTATAATCCATACATATGACATGGTATATAATTTGATTAAAAGGTGGATCTAATATAAAATGTTTAATATGGGAAATCAAAAAAAAGGAATGGATTTTAAGCCTTTGAGCTATAACTTGTTTTATGATGAGTTGTTAATACTGTAAACACATCATATACAATCTGATGGTATTACAAATAAAACCCTGGCAGAGCCTCAGCATCCACATTTTGTGTTCTGAAGTCAGTAACAAAGATGTTTTTCTTTAATATCTATTAAAGAAAAAGAAGAAATCAGAGGAATGTAGACAGAAAATAAAAGAATGTTAAAAAGGCAAATGCAGATAATGCTTGCTGAGATAGAGAGAATCTAATCTAGCCTATTTTGAAATAATACCTTTTGACTACAATTTTGAATAGATTAAATTTGTTGTTATAATTCTTTAGTTTATCTATAGAATTATATATCAAATCCCACAAAAAAATAGCACAAATATAAGCTTAATGCAGATATTTGATTCCTAAAACATACGTTGTTTAGGTTTTCTGAGACAAAAATATATAAAACAAATTTTTTCTCATTGTTTGCATTTTATTAAATTTTATAAATTTCTCTAAATATAACTGTGTGTATTCTAATAATTTTTAGAAGCATGTATCCATGAACCTCTCTAGGACTTATTTTTTAAATGCACAAAGACTATAATAACTCTACTTCATAAGGTTCTAAGGACTAAGTCAAATAGTAAAAAAAAACAAATGTTACTTATAAAGTTCTGGGACTAGATAAATCTTTTACTAGTTAGCATTTTTGTTTTTGTTTTTGTATATGTTTGGTGGTAGGCACATAAAGGGAATATCTGTGTCCATGTTGCTTGTCTTTTTAAGGACCAGAGATAAATATTAAATATTGATTTAACCTCAAGTGTAACCTTTAAATTATATCCAATTTATGATCACATATATTTTTATTAATGAAATAGTAATGTTTTAAGTAAACTTATCTATTATTTGTTTATAACTATACCACCCCTTCTCCTTATAAAAATGTGTATCTTAAAGCACTTACGGTGAACCGAGGAAGATGTATGCTGGAAAGATACATGCAGAGAGCTGGACATGAGAATAAGCTCATATGAATATATCTTTGTTTTCTGGGCATATAAAAAAATGGAGTCTAGATTTTGATTACAAGAAGCTAATAGCATAGGACAGGAGAAAGACACTGTACATTTCTAATTATAGCTGTACTTGAAAAAGTAGTATTAATTATGTCACTTTTTATCTTAGGCTTATTTTCTCTCAAATTGTTTCTGTTAGCTCATAAATGCACATAAAATAATATTAGTTGTCAAAGAAATTATGAACTGATACATAATTTCACTTAACTTCCTACATTTCAAATTCAGAAATAAGGACATGTTTGCATTCACAGATGGCCTTAGAAAGAAATAATACCATTAATTGTGAAGGTTTTTTTTCTTGGATAAAAGGAAAAACAATAATTGTGTGTGTGTGTGTATGTGTGTGTGTTTACATGCAAATCTGAATTTGATATGTGCACTTTTCTATTAATTCTTATGTTTGCAGAGTAATAGAAATATATTCCAGTAAATAACGGTAGTATTTATAGGTGTAAGACAACTATCCTATGTTCTACAATTGGGAAAAATGCCAGTTATATAACAAATATTTAAAAATATGAAATGAAGAACATTCACACTGTGTTGAATTGACTACTGAGTATTTGACCAAAACTAGCCAGGCAATTTTGAATGTCAAAAGAGTGATGATAAATGCATTCAATCAACAATAAATTTTTTTCTGAATTTTTGTATTTTTAAAACTGATAACTATAACACATGCATTCTCAATTGGGACAATAGCACCCCAAAACAAAATGAAACAAAAAAATGGGAGGAGACTAGGTTTTTATTGGAGTTTACAGCCCTCCAGAAGATGACAGTACATAAAGAGATATACAGTATACATAATATTAAAACTTCATGGTAGTGGGCAGTTAAGAAAAAAATATATTAAAAGGCTCTTTAGAAGATTAATAGTTAAAAATAAGTATGGGAAACACTCTGATAGCACCATCCAGACAAAATCTATAGGCAGTTATTTTGCAAAAATATTATGCCTTTTGCACATACTGAAATTATTTCTTCTATGATTTAATTTGAATTTACTTAATAACTTGTGTTTAATGTAGTGCTTGTAGGTCTGTCTTTGGTTTGAAGTTTTGATATATTAAAGATTATTTCAAAAAGTGGTTTAAGGCTTGAGAACATATGGGCAATAAACCAATTCTCATAACAATCTTTAATAAATGTAATAAAAAATGTTTCTCATTTTAGAACAATTCATATGAAATAGAAATTACAAAATATATTTTTCTGCCATCACAAATATTAAATAAAAAACCTTCGTTCATTTGTCTTTTTGGTTTGTTCATTTTATTATAAGTTAATATTATGTAAAACATAATACTTTCATTCTTCCTTAAACAGATTTACCTTTTAATAAACATAAATAGTTTATTACTTCAAGATTCCATTATGTTCTCCTAGGACACAACCTGATTCATGAGCATTGCTGGTACTAAATCCCTGCTCTACATGTGCTTAATCACTCTGAGATTGTGTTGAGTTTGAGCTATAGAAATAATTCTTTTTCATTTTCCCAACTATAAACTGTCTAATACTATTGAGTATGCCTTTTTATATATGCTATTGAAGTCTGCATAAAGATTTCATCTCTTCTCTGGACCTGCTAGTTATATAGTCATTATGGAAAACTGGGACATATGTCTGCACTTTGTCACTATGCTTTGCCATGAGCCACTTAATCTTCATGAGTTTCGGTCATCTCAAAAATAAAATAAAAATGAGTCATTACTCTGTTTTGTATACTGTAGAAGTATTTTCAGGACAAATATATAAATTAATATCTTTTGAAATAATTTTAAGTATCAAATTTCCAAACTGTTATACTAGCAGTTGTTCTAGCTAGACTATAAGCAGTGATTAATAGTGGCAATTTGCACTTTGTTCCCAATTCATAAGGTCAATATCAAGTTGTCTAAAATCATACTTAAAATTTTCAATATACATTTTTAATATAAATAGAACTATTTTTAACTTTATATCCTCATGATCAGGGAAATAATCACATTTGTTTCTTAGAGACTACATTATAGAAGGTATTTAGTAAGTATTGCCAAATCTAAAAGATCATTCCATCTCGGTTTTATAAAATTTTGGCTACATGCAACACACTATATAAAACACTGACAATATTCAAGTTTAAAGGTATAGAAATCTAACAGTAATGTAGTGTTATTTTATTATCTTGATAGCTGGAATTTTGATGATAAAAATTGAACACTTATTTAATGCGTTCCAAAATTGATCTTTTACATAAAAACAGCATTATGATTTATGCTATATTATAGATCACTTTAATATGTGTCATTAGGTTGCAATTTGTGATTACAAAATATAGTTTTGCACGATTTAAAATGGCTTATATATAACATTGGTAAAGTACTCAGAAAGTCATTTTGCTTATGACATCTTACAGTTATCTCAAAATCTCAAGTCTTGACCCATCTGCAATTTCATCCCATCTCAGAGTAGTCTAATGATCATTGGTTAGCCACTGGTCTACCAAATAATAATCAGACAAATTGGCTATTTTAAGATAAAAAGTATAGAAATATTTAAATAATTTTAATAGTAGCTGTTTTTAAAGATATTAACTGGTATATTCTTTTTTTTTCCAAGTAACAATTTTACTCTAGTCTATAGCACAAATTCGTACATACATTTTAATGGCTTTGACAGTGTTACTTTTGAGCAGACTTTAAATAATACCACAAAAGTTAATATATTGAAATGAAATATACACAGTAAAATAACAAGTATACAGATATTGAGAATCATGCAGGTAGGTGTGGTCTGTTTGATGTTATTACTGAGCATCTCACCTATTTAAGAATTCATGGGTGAATATCAGTTCACCTGTTCCTCCTTCCTATATAATTCGCCGAAATCAGAGCATTATGAACATACACGCACAAAAATATAAACCTTTTTTTAAAGCTGTATTAATACAAAAATTTAATGAGTAAACCTAAATGCATTATCAAACCAACAATTCCACTGATCAAATCCATTGCTAGAAAAATTAATATCAACACCTGATCTAAAGTCAACGTAGTCTCATTTACTAAAACACTGACAGGAGATTCATCAACAGAGAAACTAATATGTTCATTTTAATATAAGACAATGAGGGAAAACCAAAAATAATATACTAAATACCACTTCACTGAGATAGAATATAACCCATGGACTACAGACACATGAGTTTCCATCTGTCAAACAATGCTTTTTTATATATATATATATATGTGTGTGTGTGTGTGTGTGTGTGTGTGTGTGTGTGTGTGTGTAATCTAAGAGATAAAGTATATTGAGAAATGCAGGAGTAAAGTGAATATCAAACTGATAATATCAAACTAAGTGACAATGACATAACCTTTGGGCACCAAAGAGGCAATATCACTATTCACTGTAATTAACTTTCTTTAGGAGTTTTCAGTGGATGGTCAATCCAATAGTACAATAATACAGACTGGGTACTCATCTATTGTTGAAGGAGACCCTTAAAAAAATGGCAAAGGTGCAGAGACACCATTGAATCTTCTGAAAAAGTTAGTTATATCAAAATACTTTTCCATCATTAGTAAATCAAACTAGGTCAAGTATATAGCTCAAAGCAGCATAAAATTTAGAGTCAAAGGTTGGCAGGAAAATGTCTGGAAAACTGCATTTCTTTTGTTTTTTGTTATAATTGGAATTCCTCCATGGTTAATAAAACTATCAGCAGATATTTGTTTGTTTATAGAATGTTGACAGCTTGCTGCAACTATTCACATGGATAAGGAACCGTGGATATGTGTGTCACAATGAAACATCTCTTTTTTAATATACAAAAAGCTAAAGTTACTATTTAAAAACTAACCATGTTATGCCAGGATGAACCATGGCAAAAGTAGTGTAAGTTCTATCCATGTTTTATTACACAACTGATGGGAACATGATGGAGACAATGTTCTCTTAAAAAGGAAGCTTTGCTATTGCACTGACTTTGACAATCTGACCTAGTAATTTAGAAAAATCATGTAGTAAAACCTGTAAAATTAAAATACAAACTTCTGGTTTGTAAACATCAGTTGGCCAAATCTACCCAGAGTCCTGCATGATAGTGGAATGGAATGAACAATTAATTCACTAACTTATTTATTTGTTCTGGACAGAGTTTATACTTACACACTTACTATATTCAAATTATATAAAGTCAGTGTAGTTGTCTTCTTCTTCTTCTTCTTCTTTTTCTCCTGTTCAATATTCAACTCTTACCCCACTCCCAATTGTCATAATTGAAATAATACTGGTTTGGAGACCTAGTACAGATTGGTCATAAATGTCACATAAAATCTGTAGGATTCAGTGAAGATATTTCCAAATGGCATAGTAATGCACTGCAGCTGCCATGGTCACAAATAGGTGCCAGATGGCATGGGCAAATGGAATGATGCCATAGGCTCTTGAAGAATACAACTCCTAGGCAATAAATTAAGCCCCTACAGGCAAGTTTGTGAAGTCCATCAGCATTATTCATCGTGTCACCATCAAGGCTAGAAAGCAGCCTATTGTGAAATTGAAAAAGCTCAACCACCTTATACTTTTCATGGTAGAGAAATACAGACTGTGGGAGACCATTTTGTATGGTATAGGAAACTGTAACTGCTGCATAAGCCAGACCCTGAACTGGGACTGTAAGTCTTAACCAAAAACAGGAAGCAGCTGCTAAACATGCTCTTAATGCCACATTGCCAGTCCCACACTTGGGAGAGGAGGGTGGAATAGGAATACAATGTACTCTTTGAAGCTTGTGAAGCCTGCTCTGTTTTGTGTATGTCCAGATCTATATCAACAGAATGTTTAACTCTGGGAGTACAACTTAAACTTTTGTAATGTACTCTGGCACCTGAAAGTCTGAACCATTTGTCACTGTATGTTGATTTATGTTTCTCTTTTTTTCTTCCTAATGATAGTTGGGAGGTGGGCTGCCTCCTCAAGTCATGCATTTTTGCATGTAGCCTATTCAATAAAAACTCTGCTAAGAAGAAGTACGGCAGTGACCCCACCCTAGAGGCACTCTCTCTTCTTCCCCAGATCATCTGTCTCTCGGTCAGTTTCTTCATCCTCAATCAGGAAACTGTGGGTTCAGGAACCCCAACAACAGGCATGGTTTCCCCAGCTGCCACGAGCCAGATAAACCAACATATGTGATGCCAGGGTTCCAACTTCACAGAGATTTAATCATGGTGCATAAAATGCAACAATGAAGAAATAGATAACTATTCTATCACACACATGGAAACAATGCTCCACTGGCCTTAAGTGCCTTTTCTTCCATGACATAATGTGAAATACTGTGGAGACAATGCAGAAGCCACAGAGGCCCATTCCATAAAGACATGTTATCGATCTTCTCCTAGAAGTCATCAGACAGTCAATGGAGGGTTCTGCCCACAATGGCCTGAGTTATGAGTAATGCATGTGTGCAACAGTTAGCAGCATGTTCATGACAAGTTGCTTCATAGCAACCATTGGCTGACCCACATAGTTCATGAACTGCTGGAATAGATTCTTGAACCACGTTGATCCTCCTTATCTCCTCTCACGCCATGAGCTTTGTCTAATCAGTGACAATGGCAGGGCACATGGCCCTCCTCGGCTTGGACTACTCCAGAGGCCACCTTTGGCTTGGGTTTCTCCAGAGGCCTCCTGGGTGCCTGGCAGACACATTGCAGGGCAATGCCAGAGTAGGCCAGGCAAGGGATTGGGAGCAGGAGAGAGAACACTTAGAGGCCCCAGTGCCTCCCACCTCCTACCCTTGCCTCCTGGCTTAATAATGGGTACATTCTTAAACGTTGATAAAAGAATGTGTACATTAATATTAACAGAATGTGGTTCATTTCAGCTAAACCATTTCTATGTTAATTGTACATACTGAATATGTTTGATAATTTTTTTGCAGTTTTCTATAACGTTGCTTTACTATCTCAATTTATGGAAATGGATCAATTGCTTAAAATTGGCCCACAAAAGCATGAAAATATGTATGCAAATAAAATAAATAAAACCATTTATAAATGCAAATTATAAATGAATCTTACTATGAATTTCTATTCACTGAGACAAAAAATTCTCTACTGTTTTACACAAGCATTACCTTAATAAAAACTGAGCAAAAGTAAAGTTGTAATTAGAAAATATGATAAAATGTTATGCATTTATATCCTGCTCACTAATTGATTATCTGTTAAGAAACGATGCCACATGTACTCATAAAACCAGCAAAGATTTCACATAACTTTCAAAGAAAACAAATTGAGTTTATTGGTAAAATATACTACCTACTTTCTGAAATAACTTTAAAATAATATTTTCCAATATAAAATTAATGTTATCTTTTAATGTGGAGACCATGTTAAAACTATTGTAACATCTTTTGCATTGCAGGAATTCCCATTATTATTAATGGGAATTAATACATGGAGTATAGCAGAACATCATTGTAGTATGTTATATAATAAACAGGCACATGCCAGATGTCATAAAGTTACTATCATGCATACTTACTAGGGTGTATTTTGCATTTCAGTTTATAAGAACATATATGTATGTGCCACATAGGTGTCGTGATATATGCACAAATCAGTGACTGTGATTTTTTTCGAAACCTGAGAATATAATTAACAACTCTTGGTTCTATTAATTACAATATTATTTATTTCTGGTGCACTGTTGGTTTGTTGATTATATTTTGTACATTTCTATTAACTGATTAAAATATCTTGCATGGATGGTCACTGTGTTAGTTCTTATAATATTTTTGACTGGCCTATTTTTTTCAAAAAGAGTTTCTTTTCATTTTCTTACAGGAAATGAAGGAGCAGAAGATGTTCTTGAGTAATGTGGTTCCATTCAATATACTCCAGATATGAGATAGCATCATCAAATAGCTAAATAAGAGCTTAAAGATTAATTGGTTGAAAGACTACTTAATTTGGAATTGCAGATATAACACTCCTGGACAAAAGATGAGTATCTAGTGTCAAAAAATTTCAGGTTTTATGAGGCTTTAATTTATTTCAGAGGCAATATTTCCATTAGCAATCACTTATGATTTTATAAGCCTTACCTTGTTTTGAGTTAAGTCAATCTACTTATAAAAAATATCTTATCTAGAATTTCCACTATATTTCTCACTCCTTATATTTGAAAACAGCAATTGAAACCCTTCTAAAAATGATTTTTCCAAAGTATAGGAAACTCACAATTTATACAATTTGTGATATATATGTTTCATTTACCAAGGTTTAGATAAATAACACCAGGCCACAACAACAAGGTTCACATTTCAGTTACAATGATGTATTAACTATGAGAAATTGCCCAAAGTACCAACTTTGCCGGTAGCTCTGCAATCCACACATCATTATGTAAACCACAGATGCACATCATGATTTGTTATAGGTCACATTCTTTATTTCAGTCTGTTGGTGATTGGTCGCTGTGCATCTGTTATTTGGTACATGCACAGACAACAACACATGCAGTTCCGCTGCCTTCTTGTATCCCAGTGATAAACCGAGATGGCATTTCACGAAAATGAATAATCAATAAAGGGAACTGGCCAACGTGATAAAAGTGCAGCGATGAAACAAAATGTCAGAATGCTGAATATAAAATTTGAATCAAATGTAAATGGGGCTGTAGAAGAAATCAATGGCCATACAAATGTTGACATTGCTGCTGTTTCAGACTCTAACTTTGTAGCCAGGGAAACTTAGTGAAGGCAAAATTATCAATGTAGATGAAAAAAAGTGGTTATGGCAAAAAGGATGAAAATTCACCTGAGGCAAAAACTTCACATTAAAGAAAGCCCTGTAGATTGTTCACAACATTGAAATTGCAAAGGATAAATGTTGAAAGAGATTCCAAATCTATATTTGATGAGAAGGCAAACACTGTTCAAAGTGTATACACTACTCATTGTTTTTTTTTTCTTTTTTTACAGAGAAATATGACACTTTAACTCTTTATATCACTAATTATTTATATTCTAGTATACCAAATAAATATTCATTTGGATGCATGATTTTTCAAATTTTTCTATGTTTAAGGACTGGCAGTGCCTTAATTTTGTTTATGTGGTGTATCCCATTTATTGATTTGTGAATACTGTACCAATCTCACATCCCAGGAATAAATCCCACTTAATTATGGTATATGATCTGTTTACTGTATTGCTAAACCTGATTTGCTGATATTTTGTTGAGGACTTTAGCATCTATGTTCATCATAAATATTGGCCTATATACTTTCTCTTCATAGTGTATTTATCTGGTTTTGGAATTAGAATAATGCTGGCCCATAAAATAAGCTTAGGAGTCTTTCCTCCTCTTGAATTTTTTTGGAATAGGTTAGGATAAATGTTCTTCTTTGAATGTTTGTTAAAATTCACTTCTGAAGGTATCTGGTTCAGAATTTTGGTTCTTGGAAGTCTTTCTTATTACTACTTCAACTTAATGAATTGTAATTGTACTACAGTATTCCCTCACTTATCATGGGTTTTATGTTCTAGGCCCCCCCCACGAAGTAGGAAACTTACATTTATTCTACATTCTTAAACCTACATAACTTTAACAATATATGTATACAGTACTGCAAAATACTGCGATACAGCAAAAAACCCGGGATAAATAATTAAATATATTCTTAAAAATCCTGTGATACAGTGAGGCTGCGATAAGTGAACCACGAAAGAGAGAGGGACTACTGTATTTGAATTTTATGATTCTTTGTTTTTCAGTTTTGGAAGACTGTATGTTTCAAAGAATTTATCTGTTTCTTTGACATTGTCCAATTTGTTAGCATATAGTTGTTTGTAATACTTTCTTACAATCCTTTGCAGTTATTTGGTGTTAGTTGTTACCTCTACTCGTTTATTTCTGATTTTATTTATTTGGGTCATCTCTCTTTTTTTTTTTTTCTTTATGGGTCTTGTTAAAGTTTTGTCCATCTTGCTTATCTTTGCAAAAAACTAGCTCTTGGTTTCATTGAACTTTTGTATTATTTTTTTAGACTCCATTTTATTTATTTCTGCTCTAATCTTTATTATTTTCTTTCTTTTACTCACTTTGGGCTTTGTTTGTTGTTCTTTTTATAGTTCCCTTAAATATAAACTTAGACTGTTTATATTAGATTTTTCTAGTTTCTTGAGGTAGGACAGTAATACTATGTATTTATCTCTTAAGACCGCTTTCACTGTGTTCTATAGAGTTTGGGTGCTTTGTGTTCCCATTTTCATTAATTTTAAGGTATCTTTCAATTTCTCCCTTGATTTAGAAGTACAGGTTGATAATTATAAAAAAGTCATTAAAATATAAAATACAGTACAGGAAATGTAATCAATAATATTTCAATAACTATCCACGGTGTCAGGTAGGTACTGGAAATATCAGAGGGAATACTGTAAAGTATACAGGAGGCAGCAAAAATAAGTTTACAGTGTGAGAATATAAAACAGAGTTTATTCTTATATAATTGTTTATTACTAAAATTATTGTAATTAATGTAAACCTACTTTTTCCCACCCTGTATAATTGTATAACCAATGGACATGCCAATATAGCTGATATTTTTTATATATGATGGGATGAAGAATTCTGCCTCATGAAATTTGTAATATAATTTTATTTTTAAAAATTCTCTGGATGCATTGAGAACTTGAGACACTTTAGAACTTAAACACACACACGTATGTATATATGTATATATTCTTTATTAGATGTTTTTTGTTTTTGTTTTTAACAAAATAAGATTACACTGAGACAATTAAAAGCTAACTGACTAGGTGTTACTTAAAAAGTGGCTTGATTTTTGTAAAACCAAAATTAGATTCTAAGAGATATGCTGGGGAAAAGATTGCAATATGACTGGTATTTGCCCATTTCTACCCAAGGTTGTAAGTCAGTGGTAACAATAATTCCCCCTTTCTCTACTGTGAATGAATAGGTAACATTCTTAGAAAACTTTCTGCTAATTAATTCAGGGATAGCTAGAAAATATCTGATAAATACTGACTAGCTATAATGTGATATATTATTTTCCTTCTGTCTCTTTGTTTTGATATCTAATCCAGAAGCCTTAAACACATACAAAGGCAGATTATTGTCTATGGTCTTGTCTTCTGCCCCCAAAGTTCACTGTATTGACCTTCTAGCAACACTACCACTCTGAGCAGGTTTGAACTCTGCCAACTAATACCACTTATGCAGCTAATCTGTGGACATCATCACCTAGGTCACACAGTAGTCCCCTCTTATCCACAGGACACATGTTCCACGACCCCCAGTGGATGCCGGAAACCACAGATAGTACCAGTCCTTATATACACTATGTTTTTTCTTATGCATACATAACTATGATAAAATTTAATTAATAAATTAGGCATAGTAAGAGATTAACAATAAATGATAATAATACAATTATAACAGTATACTGTAATAAAAGTTGTATGAATGAGGTCTCTATCTCAAAACATCTTATTTCACTGTACTAACCTTTCTTTTACTTGTTATGATGTGGGATGATAAAATACATGATAAGATGAAGTGAGGTGATTGACATAGCATTGTGAAGCCATGTCAGCTACCGTTGACCTTCTGAGGATGAGTCAGAAGGAGGATTATCTGCTTCCAGTGATTCTGGATTATTGAGTCATGCTGATGTTGCTGGTTGAATGTCAGGAGCAGATAATGTTGTGGTTGGGAATCCTCAATATTTGAAGGCTTTTTGCTGAAAACTTTTGGAAGAGCACTGTAATTACAAGTTGTTGTCTCTGTCTCTTTCTTTTTAACTCATAAAAATATTGTTGCAGATGTTGTAATCCTTCAGTGATAATACAGGTGACTTTTAGTGCTACATTCCATCCAAAGATTGTATTTTTATATTTTTAGTTTAAACCTATTCCTGAATCTGTATAACCATCCCTTACATGCAGTAAATGGCTTGGGTCACTCGTTTCAGGAGGGAGGTTTGGGAGGATCCTTTGCTGATGTCTTCATATGTTTCCTGGCACAATATGTTGCTGTCAATTAGAAAACATTTTATTTCTATGTCTTTACCCACAAATTGAATGCCTTTTCCATCTTATCTAAGTACTTACCACACACTCTGTCCAAAGTTTTTGCAGTTTGAAGTTAGACAGCAAAACTAACACAAACATTCATTTTTCTTCCCAATTTTAAAGATAGAAGTTTGGTTCTTGCCAAAAATCTTAGCAATCTCAGTATATGCTTTTTGTTGTTGTTGTTCCTGAAGTAGAGAAATTCCACCTTTTTACTTAAAGAAAGCACTTTATGGCTTCTCATTGGCATATTTAAATTGTCAGCATTGCTACCCTTGCACTTTGGGGCTATTTTTAAATAAAATAAGGGTTACTTGATCACAAGCACTGCATGCTATGGGACTTTATCTGATAACCAAGAGACTCACTAAGAGACCAAAAGATGTGTAATGTATACAGTGTGAATATACTGGATGAAGGGATGATTCACGTACCTGGTGGGAATGGGCAGAAAAGGTGCTAGATTTTATCAGACTACTCCACACAGAGAGAAATTTAAAACTTATAAATTGTTTATTTCTGAAATTTTCCATTTAGTATTTTCAGACTGTAGTTGACCATGTGTAAGTAAAACTATAAGAAGAGAAAACATAGATAAGAGGGGACTAATGTACTATTTTTTCCATATAAGTGCATATGCCTCTTAAGGATGATTTAGAATCTTATAGAATTTTTAGCAAACTAACTTTAAAAAAAATTTATTTGTAGTTCCCTTTCTTTAACACCCAAATAAGGGGGAGCAGTGACTGAGTTTGAGGTGAGTCTAAGTCACATCAGTTACTCAAAATAGTCCCTGCCTGTCATACCTAGGACATAGCTATGCCATTCATATTCTCTGCCTTCCTCTCGCTCCCCTTAACATAAGTCTTTCCAAGAAACAGCTCAAATTATGATGCAAATATTTTCCAAATACACACAACTAGTCTTTTAGATGTCCAGACATGTTAGGATCCTAAGAAAAGCTCTGGTTAAGCTCAAACTTGAGATCTATATTAAAAGTACATTATTTGGTTTTGACTTCTCAAAGAAAAATTGCATCAGGCAATGTTAAACAGTCAAGGAAGATTTTACTCAAGAATGTTGCAAAAGGGAAGACAGATTTAACTTTGCTAAAACGAAAGACAGGAGGGTTTTTAAGTTTTGGTGTAAAAGTAGTAGAGGACATCAGAGAGAATGTTGGCCAATAGGACTAGGTCTTTTCTATTTTCTAATTTTCCTTCTTTGAAGTTAGGTTTCTACATTCCCACAGGGATTGAAAGATAGAAACACTGCCTGTCTTGAAAATTATATTTTAAAAACATGGCTCCCAGGTCTTTGAGAAAGACGTTCCTGAGTTGCAAAAAACAGCAAGAGGCTGGAGAACATTTACATCTCAAGGGGCAGAAAAATAATTTATAGTCGCAAGTTTCTAGAACAAATGCCCTAAGCAAAGGGCAGACATATAGGCAGAACTAAAGTTTGGTCATGGTGAGAGGAATATTAAGGCTTTCTCAATCACAGGTAGGATTCTGAATCTCTAATTTTCATCTTGCCAAATCGACAACCTAAGAAAGGTCATGAAAACATATTTTAATATAATAATGATGATGGTGATGATGATGACAGAAAAGCAGCTTTAATAAGTTATTTCTATGTATCAATCACTATGGCAAGATTTTTATATACTTTAATTAATTATTTAAAATAAAACATTGAGGCCATGACTATCTTAACTTTTATTTTCCAATAAAGATACTGATTTTTAATGTTACCAAGTTTATACAAATAATAAGTAGTAGAGTTAAAATTCAAACTCAGTTATTTTTCTATAAGAGTTTTAAAAAATGTTATGTTAGCCATGTATACCTGGTCCTGAAAAATCAAGCTAAAACAAATGAAGTTGCAAGGATTCAAGAATTCAATTAAAGTTTACTTATTCCAAGTCACTTGTGTCCTAATGTCACAATTATTCATACCAACTTTGCAGTTTTTTCTAGTGTATTATTTAATTCAGTTTTTTAGTGTATTATTAGGCTCTCTCTTTAACTTAATTTCATCCTAAGCATCCACATAATCTTTAATGTGATATAAAAGTATGTTAAGTGAGGAATAGTAACATGAGAAATTTCCTTGATTTCAACCATGTGAAAAGCTGTAATTCAACAAAGGATTCCCTGTTCAACATAAACATACCAGATAGATCCACACATTGAAACACCTAAAGGTGGGCAAGTGGGAGTAAACCCTGCAAAAAACATAATAATAATAATAATAATAATAATAATAATAATAACCTTTGAAATGGAAGATTTCAGACCATTCATGACATTCAGGAAAATATGACAGAGCAGCTGATAACAACTGAGAAAACTGTGTGAGGTCCTAAGGTGCTTACTTTGAAGCAGACTGAGGCATCACTGTCCTATGTACGATGTTCCTTATACTT
The DNA here is from genome assembly GCF_987537825.1 of Furipterus horrens. Taxonomy (NCBI): domain Eukaryota; kingdom Metazoa; phylum Chordata; class Mammalia; order Chiroptera; family Furipteridae; genus Furipterus; species Furipterus horrens. The sequence goes on along the minus strand of NW_028327182.1, from coordinate 27,211,065 downwards.
GTATCTTCTTCAGTAAGTGTCTCTTTTTCATATTACATTGCTGGATATATTCTGAATAGACCTCCATTCTCCAGGATAGAGCATATGTTGGGTGATAAACTTAGCTTCAACTAATTTTAGGCGATTGAAATCATACCAAGCATATTCTCTGACTTCATTGCTTTGAGGTTAGATAAACACAGAAAGGAAATAAAGAAATCCAAAACTGTATGGAGATTAAAAAACATACTACTAAAATGCGACTGGATTGAAAAAGAAATAAAAGGTGAGATCAAAAGATATATAGAGACAAATGAGAATAACAATATAACTAATCAATACTTCTGCAATGCAGTGAAAAAAGTAATAAAAAGGAAGGTTATGTTATTACTGACCTATTTTAAGAAGCAAGAAAAATTTCAAGTAAATAATCTGATATTACATATTAAAGAACCATAAACAAGAAGAGAAATTCAGCACAAGAAATTTTTAAACAAAATTTGAGCTGAATCAAATGAAATTGATAACAAAAAAACTGTACAAAAATTAATATATTAAGAAGCTGGTTATTTGAAAAGATTAATAAAATTGACATACCCCTGACTATACTCACACACAAAACATGAGAAAAAAAAATCACAGAAACAAAAATCAGAAATGAAAAACATGAAGTTACCACAGACACCACAGCTATAGAAAGGATCGTACTAGGTATGATGAAAGACTATATGACACCAGATTCAATAATCTAGAAGAAATTAGTAAGTATTTAAAAATATATAACCTTCTTAAACTCAGTCATGAAGAATTAGAAAAATCAAAATAGACTGATCAACAGTGAGGAAATTGAAACACCCATCAAAACCTTGCAAAAGTTAAAAATCCAGGACCAGATGGCTCAACTAGAGAATTCTATTAAACATTCAAAAAAGATTTGATACCTATCCTTCTCAAATTCTTCCTAAAAATTGAAGATGAGGGAATACTGCCTAACACATTTTATGAGGCTAATATAACCTGGTAACCAAAACAGGAAATGATAATACAAAAAGAAAATTACAGACTGATATATCTGATGAAAACAGATGCAACAATTTTAAACAAAATACTAGCAAATGAAATATAATACGTTAAAAAATAATACATCACAATCACTAGGGTTTAATGGGTCAACATATGCAAACTGATTAATGTAATATAGATGCAGAAAAAAACATTTGCTAAAACATCCATTTATGATTAAAACACTTTATAAAGTAGATATAGAAGAAAAAGTACCTCAACATAACAAAGGTCATATATGACACACTCTCAGCTAATACCACACTCAACAGTGAAAAACTGAAAACTTTTCCTCTAAATTTAGGCACAAGACAAGGATGGACACTCTCACCATTTTTATTCAACATAGTTCTGGAAGTCATAGCAAGAAAATTAGGCAAGGGGAAATAAAAAGAAAAACAAGAGCATCCAAATTAGAAAAGAAAAAAAGTTAAAATGTCACTCTCAGATGATATAATTCAATATATAAAAAACTCTAAAAATTTTACCAAAAAATTATTAGAAACAATAAAGGAATACATTATAGTTACAGAAGACAAAATCACTATATCAAAATCCACTGCATTTTTATATACTAACAATGAAATTCAAAAAAAAAAAAAAGAGAGAGAGAGAGACTTCCGGCCAAGAAGGAGGCTTTGACTGACATGCTCGGTCTCCCTCTACAACTAGAAAGGAATACAACTACTTCAAAACAAAAGATAACTAGAAATTCCAGAAAATAAAACTACACGGAAACCCAACATACGAAATTATAAATCAGCGGTGCTCGTCGAATGGGTAAGAGGGGCAAAATCGGGCAGTGCTGTTTGTGGTAGCAGTGGGGACAGTGGCAAGGGGAGCAATCCCGGCTGCAGTCGAGCCCAGGCAGCTCGCAACCCCAACGCTGGGAAAGGCAGCCCCTGCATTGCCCCGGACAGCAAGGCCCAGAGGGCGGGAGGGCGGATCCTGGTCTCCCAGTGGAGAAATCCATCTTGGACCCCCACACCCACTCAAAGTACCACAGCGCTGTAAAAAAGGTTGCAGATCATTGCCGGGTCACCGGGTAGTGACAAGTACATGGGGCTCCGTCCCCTACAGCCTGTCCTGAAAGCAAAGCAAAACACAAATTTTTCCAACTGAGACAGACAGCTATAGAAATCCCGGTGACACAACTCACCAGGTGGCAGATGAAGAATCTGACAGACGAACAAATAACAAACCTTTTTTTTTTAAAGCATATTTCATTTATTTTATTGTTACAATAGTTCCAATATTTTCCCCTTTGCTCCCCTCCGTCCAGCACTCCCCTCCCCCAACAATCCCCCCTCCCCAAGTCCATGCCCATGGGTCGTACATACAAGCTCTCCTGCCTCACCCTTTCATATATTCTTCTTTTTTAAAAAAATAATTAATTAATTAATTAATTATTTTAACAATAAAAAACAACAATCCCTCCCTCTCAGACTTAAGACCTTTTATAATCTTATAAAGGACAATGGGCGAAGGTCTTGAGCTCCTCTAGCTGCTTCAAGCTGGACATGGTCATCATCCTACCTACCCTTGGGTCCAGAAAACCCTAATAAGAGTGAAGGTGTTGGAGGCGGGGGTGGCCTTCCCACATGGGGAAGGATCGTGCAGACTCCACGTTGGTTGGCTGTCCCCAGACAATGGCATGCTTGATTTAACAGGCTGGCATCCATGTTGCGTTCTGGAGGCAACAGATTTGGCAACAGGGTTAAAAGACATCATTCAATCCATAACCACTAGGTGACAAAAGGAAGGAATTAATTTTTCAATGTCCCACATTAGGGAAAAGAAGGGCTTCTTTGGAGAAGGTGTGCCAGGTACATCTCACCTGTCCAAAACCCTTTTGCCCATTATACTTAGTTTGGGCTGAGGGGACTAGTTTAGGTTTCCAACCTCTCAGACCTCTGGGCTCTTTCTGTCCAAGCCATTAGGATAGAAAAGAGAAACCAGTTTTAAAGTGAAGCCCACAGATGACCCCATTCTTCACCAACCCAGCCACTTAGTTCAGCCAATCCATTGAGTCTCAGGAGGCAGTGATGCAGACAGGATTAAGTGAGGCCTATACGTACAGACAATCACTCAGGTAATGAGATCATAGGCTTAAACCCTTTGAAAACTGAAAACACATGTTAATTTATGTAACATAACCCACATACAAGTCTCTAAAACTGTAGGACGGTCTTATCGGAAAGACATCCAGTTGCAAGGCATTTCACATTCTACTTGCCTGTAAATTAAATATCTTTGATAATACCACAGACATAGTTTAATTTTCAAATCAAAACAAACTTTAAATGAAGATAAACTTTAAAGACAGTTAGTTGCACTACATTATAGTCTACCACTGAGCACTGTGATTTTCCTTAAATCACGATTTTTCTCTCTAAGATTACCCTCCTTGTCATTAAAGGCACTGCATTAAGTCCATTTTTAATTTATCCTGTTCATTTGCATAAACACAACAAGAGCAGCAAATGATCACTTATGATCTTTAGTTCTGCTTTGCTAGAACTTACACAAGGAACATTTAGGATGACATTCAGTTTGCCCTTCAGGGCACAGATGCTGAGCCACATACCTGGCATTCAGCCTTGCCTGTAAACACCTGTCTTTTCCAAGTCCTTCTGGTTTTTCATTGTGCCTTAAGGTCCCTTCTAGCCATCTTTCAGGAAAACAACCTTCATTCCTTCCTGGGAAAGGTTGCTGTGGACCGCACAACCAACCACGGTACCAGGCCTATTATCTCGTGGGCTCTTATTACCTTTGAAACTCATTCCCAGTTCCTCAGGGCTTTTTGGTAACAACCAGAGCCCATGCATGTCTCCTTTAGGCATGACATTCCAGTCAATGTCAATGTCTTGGTCAAAAAAAAAAACAAAAAACAAAACCTCTATTAACAACCGCTCTTATTAGTTTTATGCAAAGAAATTATGTCATTACTTACTTCTTTAGAATGCCAAATTCTGAAGGGATCAGATAGGGAGAAAAATATACAGTGTGAAGGAAAATCCTTGTCCTTCTAATATTCACTGAACTTGCATTTCCATTCTTTATATTTTCATTTTTTCCCCCACTAAAAATTTATTTTGTTTGTTTTTTCATTACAGTTGTCTCACTTTTTTCTCCCTCTTGCTTCCCTGCATCCTGCCCGCTCTTCTCCCACATTCAGTACCCACCCAGTTGTCCATGTCCATGGGTCATTTATACATGTTCTTTGACTAGACCCTTCCTCTTCTTACCCCTTCTCTCCCTCCCATCTCCCCCTTTGTTACTGTTAGTTTGTTCCTTGTTTGCATACCTCTGGTTCAATTTTGCTCATTTGTTTGTGCTGTTCATTAGTAATAGGTGATAGCATAAGGTATTTTTCTTTCATTGCCTGGCTTATTTCGCTAAGTATAATTCTCTCTAGTTCCAACCATGTTGTTGCAAATGGTAGAAGTTCCTTCTTTCTTTCATTACTTATTCATTGTCATTTTCCCCCTTTGTACTCGTGTTCCTCTCTGTCTCTCTCTGTTTCTTCATCTTCTTAAAGCAGACTCTTTAGCATCTCTTGCAATGCTGGTTTGGTGGAGATGTATTCTTTTAGCCTTCTTTTGTATTGGAAACTCCTTATTTCACCTTCATTTTGCATGAGAGCCTTGCTGGGTAGAGTATTCTTGGTTGTAGGCCTTTGTTTTTCATTGCTTAGAATATTTTTTGCCATTCCCTTCTGGCTTTTAGTGTTTCTGCTGAGAAATTTGATGATAGCCTTATTGGAGCTCCGTTGTATGTTATTAGTTGTTTCTCTCTTGCTGCTGTTAGGATTCTCTCTTTGACTTTGAATGCTGCCATTTTAGTTATGATGTGTCTTGAAGTGGGCATGTTGGGGTTCATCTTCATTCGGTCCCTCTGTGCTACCTGGACTTGCGTGACTCTTTCTCTCCCCATGTTAGGGAAGTTTTCTGTCATTAGTTTTTCAAAGAGGTTTTCTATCCTTTGCTCTTCTTCTTTTCCTCCTGGAATTCCTATAATACAAATATTATTACATTTCATGTTGTCCTTCAACTGTCTTAGAACTTCTTTAGTCTTGTTCAGTCTTTTTTCATTTTGTTGAACTATCTGGGAGTTTTTGTCTACATTGTCTTCCTGCTAGCTGATCCAATCTTCTGCTTCCTCTAGCCTGCTTTTAATTCTTTCTATTGTGTTCTTCAGTTCAGAGATCGTATTCTTCATTTCCTCCTGGCTCTTATTGATATCTTCTATGTCCTTTTCATGCTTGTGTAATTCTCAATAAGTTCCTTGTAATTTTTCTGGAGTTCTTTGTAGTTTCTGCTGAGCTCATTGTCTCCATAATCCATGCTTTCAATTCCATATCTGATAGTTTGTTCCCCTCTATTTCATTTAGCACTCTTTCTAGGGATTCTACCTTTCCTTTCGATGGGGGGTTGTTTCTGTCTCCCCATTTTTGTGACTTCTATTGTTTGTTGGTGCCTCTTAGAATGATCTGCACTTCCTGGATATGCCCCTGGTGGTGTCAGATCCTGTACCAGTCTGGGCCTAGGCAGGCTGTTGAAGACTTCCAGGGATCTACTGCCTTTGTCTGACTTCTTTAGTTCTTAATCTATTCAATCAAGCCCTGGCTGGTTTGGCTCAGTGGATTGAGCGTCGGCCTGCGAGCTAAGTGTCGCTGGTTCGATCTTCCAGTCAGGGCACATCAGAGAAGGAAAACTCTGACTCCAAAAAACCTCCACTGCCTTGCGGCATACCTCTTCAGGGGAAAGGCTAAGGGAGTAAACCCCGACAGAAAATCCGGAGCCGGAGTCCCTAAGGCGGCTTGACGTTGTAGTCAACACCGGCAACTCCTGCGGTGCACCTGAAGCCAAGCTGTATTGACTCCGTCTTTCCCTTGGACCCTTCAGCTGCGAAGAGAAGGGGGGTCTGCTGCGTGGGCAACAGCAGACCCTCCATATCACCCTGCCCAGGCTCTGTAGCTTCAGCTTCACTGGAGAGGACACTCCAGCGTCATCGTAAGATGTCGATTCAACACAGGAGGAGACAGATACCGTGTCACTCCCGAGTCGGACTGCACAGCCATTCTTGGCGGTGCAGATAGACTCTTAAGAAGCTACACCATCGTCTCTCGAGACAGATGGCTGCCGACGAGGAATCTATTCAATCTGTGATTATCCGTCAGGCTTAAGGACCATGGGTGTGGCAGCTTAATTCCTGTAGGCTGGGCTTTTGGTTCCCCTCAGGCTGATGCCACTTGGAGGGGGGGGAATGGTCTGCCTGCAGTGTGGGGATGAGTCAGCACTGGGACCCGGTCAGCTGCTCCCCCATTTCTCCCCTCAAAACCACCACACCAAACTCTCCCCAAGCGTCCCTAGTCTTCTCTGCCTTCCATCCGCTCGAGCCCAGGGTAAGTGGGGGCCAAAATATTTTCATATGTGATGCGCCTAAGAGCTCTTTTTCTCCAGCTATTTCTCTCCGGTTAGCAAGAAACTCTATGGCTTTTCGCTTTTCACAGCTGGATACTATTTTACTTTCCACTCTGTTGCTGTAGGCTGGGAAGCTCAGCTGGGGATTCAGACCCTGTCCTTCTCAGGGGGAACCCCCAGCTGATGAGCTGTTTCTCAGTCCCTTCAGCTGCCACCCGTGTGAGCCCAGCCAGCCCTTCGGCATCTCCACACTTCCTACCAGTCACGTTGTGATGTAGCAGCCTTTTCTGTCTCTCCGTGGTTATAAGACTTCTCTCCTGCTAGTGTTTGGTTGGTTATTCCAGATTATTTCTCCAAAATTAAGTTGTAAAGCCAGACTAGTTCTGGGAGGAGTTTAGTGTAGCTTCCACTTTCTCTTCCGCCATCTTGTTTCTCCTCAAGAAAACGTTCAGAGGCTCAATTCAGAGCTATAATTATTAGGTGGTTTACAGAATTAACAAAAGATTTGGAACAAGACCAGGAAAGATTGAAAGCCACTCATACTAAAAAGAATGAAAACACATATGAGACAAATAGTGAGGAAATAAAATCCAGAAATCAAATCAACAAACTAGAACATAGGGAAGAAACAAATAGTCAACCAGTGAAGAAAGAAGAAACAGAAAGTAAGGAAAGTGAGGAGAGGATCAGAAACCTCTGGGACAGCTATAAGAGATCAAACATATGGATTATAGGATTGCCAGAGGGCAAAGAAGAAGAACTAGAAATAAAAAATTACATGAAAATATAATAAAGCAGAACTTTCTGAACTTGGGGAAGGAAATACTTACAGGTCCAGGAAGCACAGAGAGTTCCAGAAAAACTGAACCCAGGGAGAACCACTCCAAGACACATTATAATCAAAATGTCAAAAGTTAAGGATAAAGAGAGAATCTTAAAAGCAGCAAGAGAGAAGAAAAGAATCATGTACAAAGGGGTCCCAATTAGACTATCAGCTGACTTCCCAAGGAAGACCCTGCCAGCAAGAAGGGACTGGCAAGAGATATTCAAAGTAATGAAAATCCAAAACCTACAGCCACGAATACTCTATCCAGCGAAGCTGTCATTCAGAATAGAAGGGCAGAGAAAGTGCTTCCAGGACAAAGTAAAACTGAAGGAGTTCATTAGATCGAAACCACTGTTATATGAGATGTTAAAGGGACTGGTTTAGAAAAAGGAGGATCAAAACTATGAACATTAAAATGAAAACTGCATCACAAGAACCAACAACGGAAGGTAGGGAATTGAAACAAAGGAAAACTAAATAGGCAATGAGAGTGGAAAAAGAACTATAGGTATGGGGAACATATTGGGGGGAGGTCAGCAGGGAAGGATAAGGGGGTAAGGGAAGGAGATGGTACAGGAATTAAGAAGCATAGTAGGAGGGAATGGAGTAGACAGGAAGATGTTGAGAAGAACTATATGCACAACCAATGGACATGGACTAGCAGGGAGGGGCAACTGGCGGGAGGGGGGCCACCGGGTGGAGGGGAGCAGAGAGAAGTGAAATTGGGATAACTGTAACAGTATAATCAATAAAACATATTTTTTAAAAAAAGAAAAGAAAAAGTAATAAAGGAATTTATTTTGCAATTGCAACATAAAGAATAAAATACCTAAGGATAAACTTAACAAAGCATGTGAAGAATCTATATACTGAAAATTAAAAGAAATTGATAAAGACATAATATAATGGAAAGATCTTATGTATTCATGAATCAAAATAATCAACATAGCTAAAATGGTCATATTGCCCAAAGCAATATACATATTTAAGGCAATCTGCATCAAAACCCAGTCATTTTTTAAAGAAGTAGAATAAAAAAACAAAATAAAACAACATCAGATTTGTATGACCTACAAAAGACTCCTAATAGTCAAAGCAATCCTGTGAAAAAGAACAAAGCTGAAGGTATCACATAACCTGACTTCAAGTTATACTACAGAGCTCTGATAATCTAAATAGCAGCTATCAGCAGAAAAGCAGACACAGATCAATGGAACAGATTTGAGAGCCTAGAAGTAAAACTACAAGTATACAGTCAAATAATTTGTGACAAAGGAGCCAACAACACACAATGGAGAAAAGAAAGCCTCTTCAATAAATGGTGCTGGGAAACTTGGAAATCCACATTCAAAAAAATAAAATTAGATTACAGTTTGTGTATATGCACAAAAGTTAATTCTATATGAATCAAAGACCTAAATATAAATGCTAAAATAATACATTATGCAGAATAAAACAACTGAACACTGGTTGTAGAGAAGATTTTATGAATTTGACTCCAGCAGCAAAGCAAGTAAAGGCAAAAATAATTAAATGGGATTATATCAAACTAAAAAGCTTCTGCATAGAAAAACAAAATGACAATAAACCAGAAAAAGCAACCAACCAAATAGGAGAAGATATTTGCAAACAAAAACTCTCACAAAGGTTTGATATCCAATATATACAAATATATACATAATGAATTGATACCATTCATTACCAAACAAATAATCTAATTAAAAAATGGGTAGTGGATTTGAACAAACACTTCTCCCTAGAAGAGATACAAATGGCCAACAAATATATGAAAAGGTGCTCAACTTCACCAGCTATTGGGACATGCAAATCAAAACCACATTGAGATACCACCATCTGACACCTATTAGAATGAATATTATCAGAAAGACAGGTAATAACAAATGTTGAGAGAATGTGGATAAAAAGATACCTTCATTCACTAAAGGAGAAAATGTAAACTGGTACAGCTACTATATTACTATAGAAAACAACATGGGAGTTCCTCAATAAATCATGAACAAACATACCATACAATCCAGAAATCCCTCTACTAGGTATCTAACTGAAAGATTCGTAAACATCTAAACATTTGCAAAGATATGTGCACCCCTATGTTCACTATAGTATTACTCATAGTGACCAAGACATGGAAACAACCAAAGTGTCCTTTGATAGATGATTGGATAAAGAACATGTGGTATACATGAGGGATACAATGGAATACTACTTAGCCATAAGAAAAGATAAAATGAAATACTGCCATTTGCGACAACATGCATAGACCTTGAGAATATTATGCTAAGCAAGTAAGTCAGAAAAGCTAAGAGCAATATGATTTCACTCATATGTGGGATATAAATCTGAAATACAGAAACACAGACAACAATATGGTGGTGACCAGAGGGGAAAGGGATGAGGGTATAGAAAAAGGTAAAGGATGCCAAATATATGGTGACAGATGATTATTTGTTTTTGCTCACTAGGCACACAATTTAATATAGATCATATATCACAGAAATGTACACTTAAAACCTTTATTATCTTATTAACCAAAGTTACCCCATAAATATAATTTAAACATTTTCAGACTAAGTAGAGAAAAATAAAATAAGCTTTCTTATAAAAAATAAAAGCATGTCACTAGATTCTAAGTTCCAAAAAATTGAATATTTTTACCTAGTTGTTTCCTGTTTGTACTATTAATATTTTTTTGCACACAAATAAGCATATAAGTATACAAGGTCTGTTCAAAAAGTATCTAGCCTTACAATATGAAAGATAGAGACATTTACTGAAGAAGTTACAAGATACAAGAAACATTGTACATAAGACAATGACACCACAGTCCTTTTCAAAGTAGGCCCCTTGGAACCTCACACAGTTCTCTCTGCATCTCTTCCACTGTTCAAAACACTCTGCAAAATCCTTCGTTGGATTCACCATCAGCTGCCCCATTGTATTTTCCTGAATTTCATCAACTGTCTGAAATCTCATCCGTTTCAAAGGTGATTTTAGTTTTGGAAAAAGCCAGAAGTTGCAGGGCACCAAATCTGAGCTGTAAGGGGGCTGAGTCACCTGGATGATTTGATGTTTCACCAAAAACTCTACAAGAGACATGATGCATGAGCAGGCACATTGTTGTGATGAAACTCTTAATCACTAGTTGCCCATAGCCTCAGTCTTCTGAATCATCCAAAAGTTTCCATGGAGGAATGTTCAAGCTTAATGCAAAATTTGATGCAGATATGTGGCTCTACTAGCTCAGTCATTTTGAATGTGATGGTCACACAGTACACACGCTCACTCAATGGTATCTACTGCCCCCACTGACTAGTGCAATGAATTTGTCATTGTTCACACATGCGTATTTCAGTCCACTCTCCTTGGCTGCCAGGTTACATTGATGTTGCACAAATGATTCTTATTATATCAACAATGGCTAGACTTCTTCTGGACAGACTTCATATATTGAATGGAAGAAAAAAATCAACTGATTTGGTTTGGAAAATGTATAAGACTTGATGAAGCAGTTGCTTAGGTTATGTCTATAAGAATGAAAGAGGATAAAGGATATTTTTGTCAGTTTTCCCCCACCAACATAATAACTCTAATTATCTAAATTTCAATAATCAGATACTGAGAAAATTTGAAAATACAAGGAACAAATGATAAGAAGTATGTTCTGTGGAAACTAACAGTAAGAATATTATCAGACCATTAGCTAAATATAGATGTGATTTAGTATCAAAAATATTTCTGCAATCTTACGATGTACAATCAAACATTAATGTTGAAAATAAAACAAAATCAATCCAGATTTGAGGGATGGGATTGGGAGGAATCATATACCCATCTTTAAATATATGTCATATAAAAGCAACCACATTTAAGTTATGCATCTAAAATATCAGAGGTAAGATTTAATATATAAACTGAAGAATATCTGATATCTACTAAAACCAAAGACTTCAAAAAATGCTTCATTGTCTACAATAGAAATAATTTCCCTGGCTGGGTAGCTCATTTGGTTAGGAAGTCATCCGTACATCAAAAGGTTGTGGGATTAATCCCTGGTCAGGGTTTGTATGCGAGGCAACCATTGGATGTTTCTTTCTCACATAGATTTTCTCTCTTTCTCTTGTTTCCTTTCTCTAAAATCAATAAACATATTCTTGGGTGATGATTAAAAAAAGAAATATCTGCTTTAAGAGTCAGGAACTCCTCCACTATTAAAACTATTCATGAGATAATTTGACTATAAGATTATAAGATTGTATGAAGAATAAAATGGAGAATAATATAAATATGCACTTTTAGTGCAAATCATATATTTATGACTTGTTGATTCTATACTGTCTCACTTCAGTATCGAAGAACTATTGGAACATTTTGTTCCCTCCTAGAAGATATCAATCAAGTAAAAATTAAACAATTATAATACACTGCATCCAGGATAACACTGGGCCTAGGAATGAGGGAATGAGGGAAAGAATAAATACTTGTAAGTGTTAGAACATTTAATTGAATTAGAAGAGTTTAGAGCATGATACCCATTACAAACACACACACACACACACAGACCACAGGAGCTATAAAAATAAAAAGACTTTTTTTTAAAAATTCAGCTTTAAAAAAGAAGTTTTATAATTAGAAGTTTTGTTTAGGTTTATTTTTGAAAGAATGAGATTACATGTGAAATATCAATTTACTCACCCTTAGAAAATTTTAAGGAAAGAATGAGCAGAACTTTGTAACCCAGCTCTTCAATTTGGTAGAATATTGACTTAGAAAACATACGCTTGCTCTAATATTATGATTCAAATTTTATGGTCTTTTATGTTGAAGAAATAGATATGTTCCAGACATTCTTTATACCAGATAAGAGACTTCCCATGTGTGATATTTTTCAAAACACCATCTGCCTTGAGATTCCATTACTGTGTATCCAATGATATATTGACATGGATATTAGTATGCCACCTGGCTTATATTGTGTTTGAATGAACTCTCCAGTACTTTATTATGAGAGAAACACAATAGTCTAGTTGTGTTAGACAGCCACAATCCATTATATTAGTAAATATGATATGGCTTTTATACCTTCTGCTTTTATTCAACAGAAAAAAAAATCACAACAAATATGATTCTTGTTAGTTCACTAAATTGATAAAGCAGAAAGACCACTTGTAGACTCAAGTACTATTACCCTATAGTATTTCTCCTTCAATGTTTTAAGTCATGAAAGGTTTGAGTAAAACGGATCTAATACTTTTTTTTAGTTTGCTTAGTCTGATAAATTAATGATTAATTAATAGTACATTGTTATGTAATGTCTCAATATTAAGTTTAATAATTATAATGTACTAAAAATTAATTTTTTAATATAATCAAACCAAATTAAAGCAGTTAAAATAGTTTACATTTATAATATAAGTAGGATAGTGGTGCTATACTTCATAATAAATTTTAAGAATAAATCATATGGCAATGCTGTTAGAGAATATACACACATATGTATTCTTTATTTATCTTGGGGTTATAGAGTCACATGTAATTTTATAATGACAGAAAAATATGAATAAACCTATTGTGAATGTGAAGGTGCTATGGTTTGAAATGTTATATTTTAATGAAAATATCTCTGTCACCTCTTCAGATTATGCTTTTGATGCTGTCACTATAGAGCAGACATACAAATAAAAAAAATAAGAAAAATTTAATGTAGTGTTAATAGTGAAAAAAATTGCCTTTTTGAGGCTGTTTAAAAGTTACAATCACCATATCAACTGTTTGAATTTTATCCTTAATAGCACTGCATAGAAATGGAGTAGTCACAATTATTATAGCTAGCTTTTATTAAGGAGTTATTATGTGACAGTCCCTATAGACAGTACTTTACATATATTATCAAATTTTTAGAGTACATTTAGAAATCAATTACTTTCTTTATCCTTTACCCCTTTCCCTGTCCCTGCTTTACTGATGTAAAGAACATCAAGGTTAAATCAAGTAAACAGAATCATTTTTGCTATTAGACAGTAACCTTGATTGCAAATAATTTTAGCATAAAGTGAAAGGGGTTTATGTATGGGAGGATGGCAATTAACATAAAATGAGCAAGATGGGGAGAGGTAGGTCAGATAATGAGTGGCTCATATACCATGGTAAAATTGTCTGACATCATTCTGTAGATAATCAAGAACTATTTTTGTACTGAAAAATGGAGTTGCAAGATTAGATTTTAATGAGCAAGACTGACCAGGTCCTATAATATTACAAAGTGATAAGTGCTATAAAGAAAATAAAGCAGATAATAGGACAGAGAGTGACAAATTGTGATGACATTAGGAGACTTAATTTGGGTATTGTAGTCAAGAAAGAATCTTTTATGTAAGTGATATTTGAGCTGAGATCTTAATAATGAGGCATTAGAGATGAGACCTGAATGTTGAGAATGAACAAGTTAACAGAAAATCATGTGGAATGATGTTCTAAGTAGAGGTGATGAGAAGCTAAAATATCGTGAGATTGAGAATAGTTTGGTGTATGTCTTAAGGACAAGCAAATGCCTGGTGTACATGAAATAAATGAGAGAAGGAATGTGAGAGAAGATGTCTGAGATGAAGGAGCAATGTCATGAATGTGTGCCTGTAGCCTTTGTAAGTAGTTTGAATTATATTCTCATAGCAGTGAGAGTGGAAAACCCTTGAGATGACAGTTTCCCCATTGCTCACCTAACTTGAGCCATTATGTACATAGCAGACCTATCATTCAGAAAAAGTTACACAGGAAAAATAACAGATGTGAACCTAAGCAGGTGAGTAACAGAGAAAATGTTTTCAATATTGAATGTATTGAGTTTTTAACATTGTCATGGTTAACTGGATATCCTCCTGTCCCCCCAAAAATCACATACTCTGTGGGTCTGTAGCACAAAGAATGAAGGTTGAAATCTTGAAATAGATGAGCTTAAACCAGTGAACACATATAAAAAGAATGAGGTCTAAAGATAAAACTGTCAGGGATACAATTGTAATGGGTATCAAGAGAAATGGAGAGCTTATTGGCAAAAAGATTGGAAGAGAAACTGGAGTGAACAGGACTAAGGACTACAAAAGAAAAGTAAATCTCAAGAAGAAAACATACAGGTATTAAAACTAAAGAACTTTCAAATCAGATAAGACATATATCTGTGTCTATATATTTATATCTATCTACTTATCTAATATATATATATATATATACATACACACACACACACACACACACACACACACACACACACACACACACACATATATATATATATATATATATATATATATATATGCATTTTTAGCAATAGAGGGTTAGAAACAGCTTTGGTATCTTAGGACAATAGCAGTCATTAACAATGTTAATAAGGCATCATCTATTTAGGAAAATTTCAGAATATTTAAAAGCTTATAGGAAAATCCTGAAGATTTCTGACCTTGTTTTATGCAGAGCAGAGAGCATGGGATGGGAATTGTGAGAGCCGCTGTTGGCCCCTGGAAATGTTGTGAGCCTGCTAATACTTTATGCCACAGAGATTATGCAAACTGAAAGAATGTCAGTTTATGTTTGAACTATACTTAATCAGTCACTCTTCTACTTTTGCTTGCTGGCCTAGACTATTAATCTAAGCATTTCCTTTGGCTTCCCCCCACCCCAACTCTTTTTCTCTTGTTTCTATACTTTTATAGCCTCAACTTTTGTTGTCAATGTAAATACCTGCTACATATTAAATTGTGTCCTCTCAAAATTCATATATTGAAATCCTAACACTCAATCCGAATGTGACTGTATTTGGAGAGAGAGCCTTAAAAGAGCTGGTTAAATGAAAGTCATTTAGAGGGCATTATGGAGGATCTTACTCAAATCTGACTGCTTTATAAGGAGAGGAAATTTGGACATAGAGACACCAAAAATATACAAGAATGAAGGAAAAGTTGTGTGAAGAGGCAGTCAGAGTGTGTCCATTTGCAAGCCAGGGAGACAGGTCTCAGAGGAAGTTAACTCTGTTGGCAACTTCACCTTGGACTTCCAGCCTCCAGCCTGTGAGGAAATGAATGTCAGTTGTTTAAGGGACCCAGTCTGTGGCCTTTGGTTATCAGAACTCCAGCAAATAACACAGCATCCTCCAGACCAACATCTTGGGTCTCAGCCTATATTTTTCCCCACTTGTCTTCCTTCTTCTTTTGGAATTTCTAGTCTGCATTTTTTCTTAATCCTGATATTCCTAAACAGTACACTGATGTTTTCAACAATGTAGATTTCAAGGTTCCTATATCATCCTATAGCAATCACTGATAAGTACTTTAGGTATTGACTAGTAATATAAGATCAAAGTAATAATATCATGATGGTAAAACCTGCTTGTTTTTGTAGTGAGATGTAGTGATAGAGTAATAATCATGCTTGGAAGGAGTATCCAAGAAAAGGTCTGGAAAGAAACCAAATCCAATGAAGGAAATTAAACACAGATGAATATAAAACATTGAGTTAAACCTAAAAACTAAATTTATAAAAAAATAAAGTGGAGATAATGGGGCCAAAAACACCATTCCCATCCCATGCTCTCTGAAATGTTCTTGGCCTCCCCCCAGTCTTAGCTATTTTAATTTACTGTTACTGGAATATTTATAAATGCTGTTAAGTTTGTAAAAAATGTTGATGTAAACTCAGATGCGGGGGAATCAATTGTCTCAGTTTTTCTAGGCTGATCATACTGTACTTAAAACAGAATTCTAACTGCCAGAATTAAAAGACATATTAACCAACCTGATTAGGTCAGAAGACAGGAAACAGAATGTTGACTAGATACAGTAGCATTGTCTACAAGGAGAGGCATGGGGAGATTTTTGTACTTAATATAAAATTTTTAAAAAATTAGAGAATCCTCATAATAGATATCTTAAAATATTTAAGGACTGTTATGTTAATTTTTTGAAGTAGTTACAAAACAAACACATGGACCATTGAAGAAAAATTATTGTCATAGAATGGCATATTTAAGAATTTAATGGAACAAACAATAGGTGTCACAAAAATGGGGAGACAGAGAAACAACCCCCCATCGAAAGGAAAGGTAGAGTCCCCAGAAAGAGTGCTAAATGAAATAGAGGGGAGCCAACTATCAGATATGGAATTGAAAGCATGGATTATGGAGAAGCTCAATGAGCTCAGCAGAAACTACAAAGAACTCCAGAAAAACTACAGTGAACTCCAGAAGAACTATAAGGAACTTACTGAGAATTATACCAGCATCAAAAAGGACATGGAAGCTATCAATAAGAGTCAGGAGGAAATGAAGAATAGGATCTCTGAATTGAAGAACACAGTAGAAGGAATTAAAAACAGGCTAGAGGAAGCAGAAGATCGGATCAGCGAGCTGGAGGACAATGTAGACAAAAACTCACAGACAGTGCAACAAAATGAAAAAAGACTGAACAAGACTGAAGAGGATCTAAGACAGCTGCAGGACAACATGAAACGTAATAATATCCGTATCATAGGAATTCCAGAAGGAGAAGAAGAAGAGCAAGGGATAGAAAACCTCTTTGAAAAACTAATGACAGAAAACTTCCCTAACATGAGGAGAGAAAGAATCATGCATGTCCAGGAAGCACAGAGGGTCCCAATGAAGATGAACCCCAATAGGTCCACTTCAAGACACATCATAATTAAAACGTCAACATTCAAAGACAAAGAGAGAATCCTAACAGCAGCAAGAGAGAAACAACTAATAACATACAACGGAGCTCCAATAAGGCTATCATCAGATTTCTCAGCAGAAACACTACAAGCCAGAAGGGAATGGCAAAAAATATTCCAAGCAATGAAAAACAAAGGCCTACAACCAAGAATACTCTACCCAGCAAGGCTCTCATTCAAAATGGAAGGTGAAATAAGAAGTTTCCAAGACAGAAGAAGGCTAAAAGAATACATCTCCACCAAACCAGTATTGCAAGAGATGCTAAAGAGTCTGCTTTAAGAAGATGAAGAAACAGAGAGAGACAGAGAGGAACATGAGTACAAAGGGGGAAAATGACAATGAATAAGTAATGAAAGAAAGAAGGAACTTCTACCATTTGCAAAACATGATTGGAACTAGAGAGAATTATGCTTAGCGAAATAAGCCAGGCAACAAAAGAAAATTACCTTATGCTATCACCTGTTACAGGAAACTAATGAACAACACAAACAAATGAGTAAAATTGAACCAGAGGTATGTAAACGAGGAATAAACTAACAGTAACAAAGGGGGAGATGGGAGGGAGAGAAGGGGTAAGAAGAGGAAGGGTCTAGTCAAAGAACATGTATAAATGACCCATGGACATGGACAACTGGGTGGAGACTGAATGTGGAAGAAGGGGAGGCAGTGTGCAAGGAAGCAAGAGGGGGAAAAAAGTGAGACAACTGTAATGGAAAAACAAACAAACAGAAAATTTTTTAGTGGGGGGAAAAATTAAAATATAAAGAATAGAAATGCAAGTTCAGTGAATATTAGAAGGACAAGGATTTTCCTTCACACTGTATATTTTTCTCCCTATCTGATCCCTCCAGAGTTTGGCATTCTAAAGAAGTAAGTAATGACCTAACTTTCTTTGCATAAAACTAATAAGACCAGTTGTTAATAGAGGTTTTTTGGTTTTTTTTTTAACTAAGACTTTGACTGGAATGTCATGCCTAAAGGAGACATGCTTGGGCTTTGGTTGTTACCAAAAAGCCCTGAGCAACTGGGACTGACTTTCAAAGGTAATAAAAGTCCATGAGATAAAAGGCCTGGTACCTTGGATGGATGAGCGGTCCATAGCAATCTTTCCAGGGAAGGAATGAAGGTTGTTTTCCTGAAAGATGGCTAGAAGCGACCTTAAGGCACAATGGAAATCCAGGAGGACCTGGAAAAGACAGGTGTTTACAGGCAAGGCTGAATGCCAGGTATGTGGCTCAGCTTCTGTGCCCTGAAGGGGAGACTGAAGGTCACCCTAAATGTTCCTTGCGTAAGTTCCAGCAAAGCAGAACTAAAGATCATAAGTGATCATTTGCTGCTCTTGTTGTGTTTATGCAAATGAACAGGATAAATTAAAAATGGACTTAATGCAGTGCCTTTAATGACAAGGAGGGTAATCTTAGGGAGAAAAATCACGATTCAAGGAAGATCACAATGCCCAGTGGTAGACTATAAAGTAGTGCAACTAACCATCTTTAAAGTTTCTTTTCATTTAAAATTTGTTTTCATTTGAAAGTTAAACTCTGTCTGTGGCATTATCAAAGATGTTTAATTTACAGGCAAGAAGAATGTCAAATGCCTTGCAACTGGATGTCTTTCCGATAAGACAGTCCTACAGATTTAGAGAATTGTATGTGGGTTATGTTACATAAATTAACATGTGTTTTCTGTTTTCAAAGGGCATAAGCCTATGATCTCATTACCTGAGTGATTGTATGTATGTATAGGCCTCACTTAATCCTGTCTGCATTGCTGTCTCCTGAGACTCAATGGTTTGGCTGAACTAAGTGGCTGGGTTGGTTAAGATGGGGTGGTCTGTGGGCTTCACTTTAAAACTGGTTTCTCTTTTCTATCCTAATGGCTTGGACAGAAAGAGCCCATAGGCCTGAGAGGGGGGAAACCTAAAATATTTCCCTCAGTCCAAACTAAGTATAATGGGCAAAAGGGTTTTGGACAGGTGAGATGTACCTGGCACACCTTCTCCAAAGAAGCCCTTCTTTTCCCTAATGTGGGACATTGAAAAATGAATCCTTTTGTCATCTAGTGGTTATGGATTGAATGATGTCTTTTAACCCTGTTGCCAAATCTGTTGCCCTCAGAATACAACAAGGATGCCAGCCTGTTAAACCAAGCATGCCGTTGTCCAGAGACAGCCAACCAACCTGGAGTCTGCACAATCCTTCCCCTTGTAGGAAGGCCACCCTCCCCTCCACACCCCTACTCTTATTAGGGATTTCTTGACCCACAGGTAGATAGGACGACGACCATGTCCAGCTTGAAGCAGCTAGAGGAGCTCGAGACCTTCGTCCATTGTCCTTTATAAGATTGTAAAGGGTCTTAAGTCTGAGAGGGAGGGATTGTTATTTTTTATTGTTAAAATATTTAACTAATTAATTAATTATTTTTTAAAAAGTGGAAGAAGAATATATGAAAGGGTGAGGCAGGAGAGCTTGTATGTACGACCCATGGGCATGGACTTGGGGAGGGGATTGTTGGGGAAGGTGGGTGCTGGGTGGAGGGGAGCAAAGGGGAAAAAATTGGAACTATTGTAACAATATAATCAATAAAATATACTTAAAAAAAGAATTTACTGTACAATAAATTTGCTTAAAGAATAAAAAGAAAAAAAGAATTAAAAAGGAATAAATTAATCTAATAAGTTAAGAAGTTATGCCATTGACAGGACTCAAATTTTGACTGAGCAAACATTGTTGCTGATATCGTAGAGGATAGTAAAACATCTACTGGAGATTTTGAAAGTAGTCTCCATGATATTTGGGTAATTTAATAGAATTACTTAATAAACCACACACCACAGCAAGGGCAAGATAAAAGAGGCTAAGTAGTTGCAGCTTTGTCTGCAACTTTGTCTTACCTCAACATGAAAGGCTTGCTTTCATATATATTGCATAACAGCCTTTTGAACATCATTATTTCACACCTTCTTTCCTCGGACTTCATTCACTAATGTACCTGCCAGGATTCAGGGAATAAAACAGAAGCTACCACTCTAGATATTTCAAGCAGTAAAGGGATATTGTATAGAGACTTAGGTTGTAAAATTATTGGAAGGACTATAATATTTTAAAAGATAGGGTAGTACCCAGAAGTCAGTAACTTTGAAAAACTGCTACCACCCTTGAAGGAGCAGATGCTCATCTGATGCAGTTTTTATAGGAACTCATGCTTTGTATCTTCAAAAGTCATGCTGCTTGCTGATCTTCTAACAGAATCGGGGGCTTCCCGTTGGCAACACATTCCAAAACTGTGATGGCAAGGAAGCCTGGCAAATGTAATTTCTGAGGTGATAGCATCTGTTACATAGGAGAGATTATTACAGAGGGCAGAAAGTGTGCTGAAATGCCGCAAAAAACAAAAAACAAACAAAAACAGCTGATGATGCAATCTCATTTATTATGGTAAAAATTAAAGTAAGCAGACAGGAGCTAGCTCATATGGCTACTCAAAATATTGTACATCAACCTGTAAACATTGTTACTCAGATCTTCACTTTCTTCCTTTTGCAATGAAAATTAGCTATAATTTTAGGCCAACTCCTTTGCTGTTGCTATAGCCTTTTTCTTCTTTGGAAAAATGTTTCTCCCCCAGTTATCCCCATTATCCCCAATATTTCAATAGATCTCTATTACATTATTATTACTTTAGAATTTCTTTCTTTTTAAAAAAAGATAATTTATTTGTTTGTTTGTTTATTTATTTATTTATTTTTAGAGAGAGAGGAAAGGAAAAAGAGAAGGAGAGAAACATCACTGTGTGGTTGCCTCTCACTCGCACCCCTAACTGGGGACCTGATGTGCAACCTAGTCATATGCCCTGACTGGGAATCGAACCGGTGCCACTTGGCTCGCAAGCCAACGCTCAATCCACTGAGCCACAGCAACCGGGGCTAGAATTTCTTATGTTAACACTACCCCTTTGTAACTGGAGGCGAAGGTGAGCTGGTCTGGATATAGATTCTTGCAATGTTGTGGAAAAAGCATTTCAAGGACACTAGCAAAGGAGGATTTCAGCAGTAGTGGCATAATTTATTAGTGAGCAAATGTATCGCCTAATAAAAAAAGGGGTGTTCAGGGCACAGAGGTCCTTTAAGAGGCTGCTACACTTGGTAAGTTGCTTCTCTGGTCGGCCTGACATCAGGAGCTGGTTGACATTGTCTGTCTGTCCCCAGATACACCATGCCTGATGTCTCATCCACGACCACATGGTTCAATTCAGTCTCATGCACTGAAGGAGAAGTCCAGCTTCCAGGGCCAACAAGCCCACACCCATGCCCACCAGGCCTGATCTCTTCTCCATCTTTTCCCAGGCCTGTGATGGTGTTCTCCTCCTAACCCATCTCTTTCCTGGATTTTCTAGGGGCTTGTGCCCTTCTCCAATCTGATTTTTTCCAAAACTTTCTGAGGCTAGTGTCTTCTCTTTTGTGGTCACCATTTTGTCCCCTACTGAGCATGCCTCATAGTTCTGCTTCATTATGTGGATTCTTCTGTGCATGCATCAGTGAAAGGAATTACTCTTCATGTTTTATCCCTCCCCCCGTGTTAATGAGGCTGGTTGCTTACTGGGGTGACTGAAAAGTGTATTTTCTGTTTATTTGGATGCCTGGAGTGACTATAAAACTGTCCTTTCCTAGTAAATCAGGCTTAATGAGATGTCTGGCTCCCTTTTCTCCCTTCCCTTTGGTTAATAACTAACTGCCTCTGGTAACATTTCCCCTTCAAGAACTTTAGGCCCTTGTAATCTTACAAGGGTAAAAAGGTGGAGGTCTCAACTTCTGTAGCTTCTTCCATTTGTCAAGGTACTTAGTTCTGCCTCTCCCTGGGCCCAGAGACTCTTACTATCTGCCAGAGGAGGAAGGGAGCCAAGAGAGGATGGGGGTCTTTATGCAGGGTAAAATGATTTTGTAGAAGGGTTAGTCTGTTGCTGTCCTTGGAAGGTGGCATATGTAATGTCTAGAAGATGGCACTACAGAACAAGCTGGTATTCTAAAGGTGACAAATTTAATGAGAAGATTAAAAAGGTGTGGTCCAAAATGAGAAGGGGAGTTATAGCAACTAGAGGTCTGGAGAGAGGTAAAAACCAGCTGATAGAGGGAGGGATGAAATTTAAAGTATTCCAGATTAAGCTGGAGAAGGGCTTCCCTGGATGCAGGTATGTCACTTGCTTGAAGCCCTCTTGTCTACCACATATTTAATTCAAATTAAGCTTAGGGAAACATTCTAAGGCCTCCTTCCTGAAGCAGGTTTTCTTCTGTCTGAATCTCTTGATAAATAAAGTAAGGAGGGTCAAAGGTTTCTTTCTGAGTCTTTTTTTCTAATAAACAGATCCCAAAATCAGTTTCAAAGTGGCAGGTCTTTGGTCTCTTTAGACTCGTATTTTAAATAATTAAATTTTACACTTCAGAAGCGAAGTCAATAGACCTCTCCACACTTCACTGGTTCAACCATCTAGTCCTGACCACAAGTCAGTTCAGCCAAACCACTGAGTCTCATTTCAAGAGTCATTGATGCAGACAGGCTTCCAAAGTGGGGTCTATATTGTGTAAACAAGCAATAAAATATTTAATAAGGGGTATGCCTATGAAAACAGAAGAAAAACCAAGATTAATGATTAGAGCAAATTTTATTCCAGTTTCTACTTTTGTAAGGCTTTCAGCTGAGATTTTTTAATGTAAGACTTATGCTGGAATTAAATCAAGCAGTGAAAATCTGATATATTCTCCATGTCTGCAGTTTAACTGTCTTTGGTGATGTCATCAGGTGCCCAGGCAAATTCCGTATCATGTTTACATCTTTAGAAAAAAGTTTTAGTTCTCAACAATTCCAAGTCAAAGGATGAAAGGAAAAATGAAACATTATTTTGGAGGGTTGTAACCAAATATTTAAGAAAACTATAAAATTCAGTATCCAGTTCAGGTTATAAATGAAAATAAAACTTTGAAGAAAATTAACAGAACTAGAGTCTAATATCCACAACTGGGCACTGAGATATACTGTACTGTATATGTATGTTGTTAAAGTTACGTAGGTTTAAGAGTGTAGAATATACTTAAGAATATAAGTAGTGTTTATAAAAGTGTGGAAAAGGTTAATAAGGGACTGGGAATGGTTTATAAGTGTGTGGGAAGGGTTTATAAAGTCTTAAAATATATATAAATACTAAAAATAAATGTAAGGTTCTACTTTGCGGAATTTCACCTGTCTCAGAGGGGTCTAGAACATAATACCCACAATAAGTGAAGGAATACTATATATTGAAACACAATTTCTCCCCCTAAAATAACCTTCATTTTTATCAAAGAGCCAAATTAAGACCAATTTATTTCCCGCATTAGGTCTAGTTTCAATTCAGTCTGACTATTTGCATAAACACACAAGAATAGCTATTGATCATGTAGGCTCTCTTAAGTCTGCCTTGATAGATTCTCTTCAGATTGAACTTTAATTAGCCTTTCAGGGTGAAGAAGCCAAGTCGCATAGTTAGCATCATGTTTTGCCTGCTATACCTATAGGTTTGCATAAATTTCTAAAGTTCTCAAGGTCCCTTAAAATGTATTGAAGTTCTTTATTTGCCATCTCTCAGGAACATAACCTTTATTTTTTACCTGGAAGGACTTCCATGAACCATATAAATAAGGAAGGTATTAGCCTGTTTCTCCAAGGGGCTTTTATTGGTGTTTAAAGTTAATCTTAATTCCTTAAAGCTTTCTGGTGAATCCAGAGTCCAGGCATGTCTCTCTCAGACATGACATTCCAGCCAAAACTTGGTTAAGAAAGCCACAACTGGTTTTATGTGTCCTCTTAAAAAGAGAATAGATTATTATTGGATTCATGCAAACATATATATTACCATGACTCACTCATTAAGAACTGCAAATTTCTGGAGGAATCAGGTAAGAAGGAGAATATAAAGCAAAAGGAAACCCTTTTTTAACATAGTGAAAAGAACCAAACTTCAAATCTGTGTTAGACAACTAAAAAGTAAGCAATTAGCATTCATTAGGTTGGCAAACACATTTCATAACATCTAGAAACATAGGTTCTTCTATTGCCAGATATATTCACACTTTTGAGAAACATAGGTTGTCACCCAAATGTTGGCAAAGGACTGAGAAATTTATTTACCCATTTAAAAATATTTCTTTCCATTTGGGTCCATTTTTCAAATATAAATGGTACATAGTTTAGGGTCATTTCTGAGAACTATAAAGGTTTGGATATGAGGAATCTCCGTTGCTTTCTCTAGGACTGGCAATGCAGGTCCATCTTCAAGATAGTGTTAAAATTATGGGTGCCATTACCTAGCCAAACCTCTCCATTGCCCATTTTATATTGGGGCCAGGCCACGTTGCAAAAGATTAAGGATTCAAGGTCAAATTTGTCCTACTTGATGAGTTTGCACCCCATAAGTGATCTCTCAAGTCACTGTAAATGGAGTTGGTAGTATCCATTTTCTTCAGGGATAGAGATTTCCTTCCATGTAAAAACAGGGAAGTAATTGTGTAGCTAAGGGAGATACGAACATCCTCAGTGTTCCTCAGTTCTGTCGTGCAACTGTTACAGAAACAGGGGAGTCCAAAAACAAACCCCAGAGTTTGCGGTTGGGAGATAGGGAGCAGTAAGCAGCTTTCAGGATGCCCTTGCATGCCTGGAGTTAGTGGCTGGAAATATTGTTGCAAAGATCCGCTTTACTTCCAAGACTCAGGAAGATGGGAGGGATCTTGGACTGTGGGCTGGTACAGAAGAAGGAGACAGAGCCTACGTAGGGTTCTGTGAATGGTCAGAACTGTTTGCAACACCCACTGCGTGAGAGGACGCAGTGAGGGAGAGAGAGGAGGCAGGGAGGAAGAGAGGAGCTGCGGACATTTTGGGCTGGCTCTGGCTCTAGGAGGCTCTCTCTCTCAGGCTCTCTCTGGCCCTCACGCCCTCACTCTCTGGCTCTTGTCGGCTCCCTCCATGTGGCTCGGAGAAGGGGTCTCCAGGCTGTTTAAAGAAGAAGCTCTCGCCAGACGGTTTTGAGAAGGAAAGGAGATCCGCACAGTTTACAGGAAGAAGGCAGTTCGCAATGAGACTGAGAATCCAGGCGTTCCTGCATTGAGAGCTGGAGGGCACCACAGCACAGAAAGGACCTCCCCAATCAGAACTGAGTGATTGGCAGCTACTGGTAAAGCTGAACTGTGCCTAGGAAGTAGGGAAACGGTGTTTCTGACTTTCCTAAGACTGGCCAGGTCTGGGAGGGGGAGGCAGGACTATGTGTAAATAAACAATTCTTTTTCTTTTCACCAAACTCTGGTATTGAGAGGTATAATTCTGGTGGCGGGCAATCGGGCCCCTAACTAAAGAGCCCGTGGGATCTGTTTCAATCAGATCAGCCCAAGGGTTCTGTTACATATTGTATTGTGTTCACCACCCAAAGTCATCTCCTTCCATCACCATTTATCCCCTTCACCCTATTCTACCTCCTCACAACCCTCTTTTCATCTGGTAACTGCAGGGCAGCGGGTTTGTGGAGAGGGAGTGGAAGGAAGAGTATGGAGCCAGAAAGGGCAGGCAGTGGAGAAGAAGACAGTTGAGGCAATAGGGGTGGGGAAGAGAGCAAAGGCAGAGGAGCATACACAGGCAGCAGCAGAGGCTAAGCAGGGAGAGAAATAGGTTATTAGAGAAAGATTAGAGTGTCCCAGTGTTTCCAACTAATCCTTTCAGGGAACAGCCATGCAGATTGGTTGTGTCTTTCTCAAACTAGTGTGCCTCAGTCAGAAGACTTCTTGTAGCTGGTGGGCTGCCTAGGGCATCTGGCCCGGTCATGACCAGGTTATCCTGCCATGGGTGACTCCTTTTTTTCATGGTGGTGAACACCCTAAAGGCTCTTAAATGTTCTATCCATGCCCACCATTTGTGTAGCTTGAAGCAATTGGGAGAGAATGCAGAATAGGAGAAAGACAAGTGAAGAAAGGACCTCCATGCACAAGAGGCAAGGTGCCAATTTCTTATCACAAACTGTGGCTATCCCTGGTCCCATCAGGGTTGTCAATATCTTGACATTGTCTCCTCCCTCTTCCTAGTGTCATATCCCCTTTTCCCACTGTATTATAAAAGGGTTTAAAAAGTATCCATGTCATTAATTCACATCCTCTTCTCAATCTACTCTAATTAGTTTTCTGTTCATTCAACTCCATTAAAATCAATGAACTCTGTTTCCAAATTCAAAACTTAATTCTCTATTTTTATTATTTATCTTCCATAGCATTAAAAAGAGTGCCTCTTTTCTTTCTGTCTTTCTGTTCCTGGTTTCCTTCACACCAGTTTCATCCTTTTGTGTTCCATCTCCCTTGCACTCCTACTCCCATCTTTTGTGCCAGATCCATTCTCTTGACTCTTTGGTGTTGTATTTTCCATGTTGGACCTCCTATTATTATCTATCTTAGCACAGTTCTGAGATTAGCTCATCTAGTCCCACATATTCCAATACAACTATTACAATTTTTATGTCCAACACCAATCTCTTTACAATTGTAATTGCATAGAGAAGTAATTATAAAATGTCTACACAAGGACATAAAATAGTCTTTTCTGACTTGACGTTGTTAAAAGAGAATCCTTGATTTTCCCCCATACCTTTATCTGTCCTAGTTACTAAATATACAAAAGGGGTTTTATTGCCATATTCACTAAATTGTTCATTTCAAAACCATTGATGTTATCATTTGTTCACTTATATTTCTCATGCTTACTTCATTCCATTAGCAAATTTTACCTATATTTCTTTTAAAAAATAGCTAGAATTAGTTCAATTTTTTTCCCTACTAATATCCACCTAAATTCACACTACCTTTAATACTGGCCTTGGAAATCGCAATAGCTTTATAACTCATCTTCAGGCTTCTACTCTTAGTGCCTACAATCTGTTCTCCTGAACCCATTAAAGCTCTACAGAGAAGCCAGAGTGATTAAGTTCAAAGTTAACTAGACTATTTGGCCTACAAACATAGATAATTCAGGGGCTTTCTGTTTTAATTGAAATAAGACTTGGCCTGCTATCCTAATTTACAAAGTGTTAAATGAACTGTCACGCTTGTTTTAGTTTTAGGGCCCTTTCTTAGTTAGTCCCTCTGCCTGGAATTCACTCTGCTCTATTGGGATTTCTCTTTTATGCTATGGAGGCCTCTCTTGATCCCAATCTAAAGTAACTAACTCCACTTTTCACCCATTTTCTGTTTAGTGTTTAATACTAATAATCTACTGGACTTGCTGAAATTTCCTTTCTATTAAAATGTAAGTTTGTTAAGTACAAGCTTTCATCCACCTTGACTATTTAATATTCAGTGTCTAGAAAAAAGCCATAACAATATTTGTTGAAGAAATGAGTTATGAGTTTTTCTGAGTTAATTATGCATCTAAAATTATTATTAGATATGAGCAGATTTTTGTGAATATTTTTAAATAGCAACTATTGTAGGCTTTGAGAGATACATAATTTTTGTTGTACCTTTTCAACTCTAGCCTAATAGCACAAAATCAGCCATGGACAATATGCAGATAGGCTTGTTCCAATGAAACTTTATTTGCAAATACAACCAATAGGCAGGGTTTGGTCTATGAGCTGGTTTTCCAATACCTGATTGAGCGTTAAGATTTTCAATGAATATGCAAAATTATGTAAGATGGAATAATTTAAGAGCACTTATGAACTGACTTTTATATTTTTCAAAACATTTCTTTTCACTCTTATTTTATTTATCTTTTACAGTTATTACTCCAATTAATATCAAAGTTTATTCTTCTGAGTATGTACATTTTTATTTATTTACACTTTTGTTTATAATTTACACCCTACCAAGGTACAGTCCACCTACTTTACCAAAGAAGATTACTTACTTTTGTTGGACAGACAACTTTCTCTTCTCATGGGAAAAAGCAACACATTTATTTTCTTGGCAAAGTTCTAACCATGGGTGAATTTAACCATTCACTTTTAAAAAACTGAACCAGGAACCTGAATAAAGTTAAAGAAAATAACACTTTCTTCCTTGAACATTTGGGTCCATAATAATAAATAGGGATTAGTATTGCTTAAACTTTCATTATTTCTAATAAATTTTACCATTTTTCTCTTGCCAGCTTTTTCTTCTACTCAACTGAATATCAATATCCACACATTTTCCACCTTCTCATATGTCTTATCTCTTTTATTCCCTCCCACTCACTCTTGTGAGATGATTTTTGTTTCCATCATAAATAAAACAGTAGTCATCAAATGGGGATTTTCTGGATCTTTCAACACCAAAATTTAAGTCATTTTCTCTTTGCGCTCATCTTTCTATCCTGATATAATTAGACAAGAGTGTGCCCTCAGGGCCTAGATGCTTTACATTTTGTTTTGATTTTCTACCTTCCCACCTATTAAACATTATAATACTGCTTATTCTCTCTCTTTTATCTTCAACATTTTTTCTCTACTGGATCTTTTCATTGTCACATGTTCTAGTTCAACACACCAATACATAAACAATAAAATTAATAAATAAACAATATATTGATAATAAAATTATAAGAAATAATAAGTAAAACACAAATCATTTATTTGTACACAATCTTCTACCTGCTCTACACAGCTCAAATGATTTCTTTCTCTCACTTTTTACTTACAGTTAAGTTTCTTTAAAGAGTTTCCCAAACTCTTAATTAAACTTTCTCTTTTTAAATTTCTTTCCTAACATATTTCAATATGAATTTCTTCATTAAAGTCACCAGTGCATTCGTGTTGATGTGTTCAATTAATATATTTTGGTTGAAAGTCTGTCTTTTCCTAAAATCATTCAAATTTTTCTATTCTTACAATATACTATTAATAATCGATTCTCATTACTAGACCCCCCATTTACCCTGGATGGAAAATTACACTCCAACCTAAATTAAGTCAAAGTTACTAGAAATAACAACCTGTGCCTTTCTCAAGTAACTTGCAAGTAGTGTCTTATTTTGCTGAAAGTTTGCAGGTTGGACTGCTTAACATTTTGCCATTTATTTTCCCAGAATCATTCCTACTTGTCCTTAGCGTGACTCCATTTGCAAAAGCCCCATAAATCCTCTTCCCTGTTTAATCTCTTTGAAGCAGTTTCTTCAGAGGCTATCATCCCTGCTGTGCATCAGTTTATAAAAAGAAAACTTTGTTCTTGTGTATACTCATGTTTATTTCAACATGGGCTTATTTATTTATTTGTTTATTTATTTATTTTAATCGTTTAGTTTATTTACACCATTGGACACCACAAGATACTCATTTCTTGAAACATTTGTTTATGGAAGAAACGATATTCCACATTTATGGTTTCTATTTTATTTCTTTGACTGCTCTTTTGATCTCTAATTCTAGTTTTACCTCTTTTGTCTCTTATATTTTGAGTTTCTCTGGGTTTGACTTTAAAGTTGGTATATTATCCTAATATGTCCTAACCATTTTTATAACTTAAAGTACAAATATATATCTCAGTGAATTAAAAAGTACATTCTAGTCATTGACATTGAACATCAGAATCATATAGCTATTTTCTTCATTCATCTTTTCTATTTGCCAAACAAGTAATAGAACTCATATTCCTTTAGTTAACCCATGTTAGTAAATAAACCTCCCTGTCCCCTAATTTTGTTAGTAACAAGGATGACATCAACTTCTTTCCCCACCCAGTCTGTCAGTTTCTCCTCTGTCCATTCACTGTGCCACTACTATAGACCTAGCTACCATCATGTCTTCCGCAGTGCAGAATAAGACATTCTTTCCTGGTCTCCTGTGACTCTCCAGTTCTTCTCAGAACAATCTTCATTGATCTTTCTTAAAATCTTTACAATGTTTCTTTGCTTTATTTTAGCTGAATTTCTCACATTGAACATATAACCTGATACATAGTAGACATTCAATTAATTTTTCAAATCATTGTTAAACTCAGTGAATACAGGACTGAATGCATGTCTGTGTTTTTGAGAGTGTAGAGAAAATTTTAATATTTGGATACTAATGAGGGAGATGCAGTTACAGAACCGGTGGGTAAATTTCCCAGCAACCAGAATCTGTACTCTTTAGAAGGAAAACTTTTGTATTCATTTAAAAAAGAAAAATCTGTGAGGGTAGAAAAGTATATCTATGATAAGAAATAAAAACTTTTGTTAGTGATGTCATCCACTATCCACTACATGTATGAATACAGTATTTTTAAAAAATGTGAATCATAATAAAACTTAATAAAGCCTTCAGATTTCATCCAAAATTCCATATAAATAGAAACAAAACACAGAAGATAAATTCACATAATTATTCACATAAAAAGTGTTTTGACAGTTCTACCATTTTTTACTCAACCATTCTCAAGATTTTTGAATAAGATGATAGTGCATTATATGCTTATTCCATTAGACTCATATATAAACTTTTTAACACAAAGGAAGAGCTTTTGCATATAAAGCTGACTTAAGGGCATTGAGGTTACATGGTTAGACCATCTATTTCCCATTGAATTGAACCCAGTCTTCTTTGAACAAGAAAGGCATTGCCAGAATCATGGTAACTCCAATCGTTTGGCCAGACTGTGGAGAGCAGGTGGAGGGCAGGGCATAGGAGAGTATCCTGGAAGAGACTGTGAACTGCCTGAGGTAGTTGGTGGACTGCAGTGTCCTGGGAACCAAGCTGGCATCTTGTGAATGGCCTTTTCCTGCTGCAGATGTCCTGCTCCTGGAACAGATCGCCAACCCCTGGTCAGGATGGCGGTAGGATGAAGTATTGTAGTAAGCAGGCACAGGGCCAGCAAGGTAATCAGGTAGGGGAAAAAGTCCTCCTACATGCATCGGGAACCTGACTGAGGGAAGGACGAGGGCAAGGCATATGGGCCATGGATGTCAGAATGGCAGCAAGAGAAGTAATCAGTGCACTCTAACCCACCCGGTGAATGTATTGACCAGTGTGTTCGAAGAACCCTCTGGTCCTGGAAGCCGTACGTCAATGACCAGAGCTGGCCCCCAACACGGGCTCCAACAGGGAGTCTGAAACTGGATAGTGGCCTGGAGAAAAGCTGAGCCTCTTGGATGGCCACTCGGAGGGTGCTTGTAGTTTCCAAAGGACAGTACTTTAAATGGAAGAAGAAACTCTGGACTCTGCCTTTGGTTTTGGTCTGGCTGACGATGGCTGGATTTTCCTCTGAGTTTCCCAGAGGTGACAGGCTTTGAGACAAGAGTTTGCCATTCTCCCAGGTCATGCAGCATTTAAATAAAAAACCTCTTCTTTTCTCACCAGTCTCTGTCTCTAGAATTTGCCGATTGTTGGCTGTGGGCAACCAAAACCCACTTCGGTTTTGTAACAATGATAGTGAGTGACATAAGATTAGTGCCCTGAATTTAATGCTGATCAAAATATATTTGCTATTTTTAGAACTGTGCATTTCTCCAGCAGCTCCTGTTGAAAAGCCAAACTGTCTTTAAACAGTGAGAGGGCACAAACCTCAATTCAGATAAGACTGAATGAAACCTTATCCTGCCACAAGGGACTGCTTTGCTTTTTGTGGATGACGTTGTATCCTTATTCTCTGCATTACTTATCAATTAATTTCCTGTACCATTAGTGAGATTATGCATTAGTTGAATACCAAGTTGTTCTCATGCATAAACCTATGACATGGAAGGAAGGAAAATAGTTTTTACTGTGAATGCACTGAGCCACTTAAGTGGCTGTCAGGTGTCCTTCAACTCAATGAAATCTTTTCTCAGTATCCCCTGGGAAGTTCAGAACATTCTTCTGGAATGATTTTTTTTTTCCTGCACTCCTACCACATTTCTTTGAAGCCCACATATAGGCTTTTATTCAAAGAATAAATAATTCTGAAGTTTCTTCTGGGAGTATCATCATGCTGCATACTGAATATAATGTAAGACAGAAGACAGAGTGACATAATTATATACACATATATATGTAAAATAGGTGGTGTAGTTGACAAAAAAGGTAACATTAAAAAAGTTTTGCTTCAAATTATGTATGTGTTTATTTCACCATTAGATTGCCAAGTTTTTAAAGACATTTGAGGCTGCTAGATTAATCTTTACTATATTTTATAAACATCATAACCTCTACCACATTTCATCCTCACATTTTTACCATCCTGTTTATGCCATTAAGTTGTTTTATGAGGCTTCATAAAGTATATAAAATAATTGTAACTAACTGGACAAGGAGAGACTATGTTTAGAAGAAGGAAAATAATGTTTTCAAACTGAATATAATATATGCTGCATTAAAAACTTAAATTTTATCTATCTAAGCCTCATGTGAACTAGAATAAAACATGGCAAATCTACCAATACTCAATCATTAACACAACTAGCATAAATATTTGTGGAATTTAAGAGTGTTTTTAACAAATAATGAGAAAATAACATTTTTCTAACATGTTTGAAAATAAACAAAAATTGCAATAATGATAACACCTAACATCAAATTTATTTCTTTATTAAAAAATATTGAAAATGTCATAAAGTTTTTTCACAAATAGCTTTTTTTAGTTTTTTTCTATGTCATTTAAAATTGACCATATACCAGACCTAAATGTAGGTCCTTTTTACCCGTCTTTCTGCTTTATTTATTTATATATTTTTAAAGTTTATTTATTTATTTTTAAAGAGAGGAGTAAGGAAGGGAGGAAGGGAGAGAAACATCAATGTGTGGTTGCTTCTCACATGCCCCCAACTGGAGACCTGGCTTGCAACCCAGGCATGTGCCCTGACTGGGAATCGAACCAGCGACACTTTGGTTCACAGGCCAGAGCTCAGTCCACTGAACCACACCGGCCAGGGCTCTGCTTTATATTTTAATCACAAAAATTATCTTAATGTGACATACTCTATTTTACTTATATGTATTTTTTGTTGTTTATTGGTTGTATCTTCAGGCACTGAAAACTGTACAGGTTCTGAATTCAAAGAAGATTAACTGTAATAGAATCATAAGGAATATATATGGTACTTAAATGGGGTTTCTAATGCAAGTTAGGTTTTGAAAACATAAGAAATTAATTTATAGTGAGTTTTTTTAAATCTATCCTTTTATGATAATTTTATGATTTACTTGGTAAGCTTTTCTAGCTCCATCACAGCATCTATGATTTTGGGAGACAACATGGTTAATGACAGTGACAAAGGCCTGAGTACCAGAGACCAGGGTTTTAGAAACATAGAATATTAATTATTTTTGTTATATTGAACAAGTTATTTTATTACCCCATCTCTTGAATCAGGGGTATGAACTCAGTGAGCTTTAATATATCCCTTGCTTTTTTTGATTCTTGATTTTTTCTATTCATTTGTCCATCCATTTTCTCCTTCAATATATGTATTTTGTTAGAACATGCTGCTTGTCAAGGAACTAGTCATATAGCAGGAAATAAGACAGATAAAATTTTGATATGTATTCAAGCAAAAAGATAATTTAAATGTAAATAAATAATATAAGGATAAATAAAATAAAACAGAAAAAGGGAGTAGTGTGTGTGAAAATTAATGTGGATGATACCAGTGGACATTTATAAGGAGGTAATGTTTGATCTGAGGCTGGAATGATGAAGTAACCAGTCATGTGAAGATTTTAGAGGAATACATGTCAGTCTGAAAAAAACAGCAAATCCTAAATCTCTGGGACAGAAATAATCAGGATATTCAAAGAACAACAACAAAAAAGTCTGTAGGGCTAATGCAGAGTATAGTAATATGAAAGGTAGACAGACCTAGGCCATGTTGGACTTTGTACCCTAGAATAAAGAGCTTGAGATTTATTTTAAATGTGAAGGGAAGCCATTAAACAGGGTTTAATAGATGAAGAATCACTTTTGATATCTGGGAAAAATGGATTGCAAATGAGGCAAGACTCGAAGCAGCCAGGTTAGTAAGATTGTTACAATAGCATTTGAACTAAGGAGGTAACAGTGAAAAAGTAAAAGTGAGAATGGATCCAATTTAGAATAAATTGTATAGGTAGGGTCTGTGGAATTATTCTTTGTATTTTATGTGAAGTATAATGTCAATAAGGGATTCAAGAACAATAGGTGTGTGACTTTCTGGATAGTAGTTTAGTTCTGAGATTAGGGAAGAAAGAAGCTGGGCGGGGAGGTAGTGAGAGTATTCAGTTACCAGTGACATTGTATCATAAAAAGTTGTTTTATTCCAAGTCTAAATGACAATTACTGTTACTTGAATCATTATGGGACAGTTAAAAATGACATTTCCTGTCATAGTCATTTGTTATTTAGCCCTTCATTTGTTTTTGTTTCCTTTTCCTTTTCCTTCTTTCCCCTTATATTGTTTTCTTTTCTTTTTTCTTTTTTAACAGTATATGTTCTAAATAAAAAATTGTGATCTTAAAAGTCTGGGATGCTGTCCCTGTGCTGGCAGTTCTTCTGATACATACCTCTCCTCTTGCTGATGGGCTAGAAGGCCCAACGTCCGTGGCTTCAGTGGGAAACTAATTTAGTCTGATGTTATAAATTTGTTTTAAAAAAAATCCAATTTGAAGGTAAAAGTCTTCCTCTGGGAAACACTGTGTTAAACACATGGTTTCTAGACCAAAGTCCTCTCTCTGACCCAGCATCCCAAAGCAACAAGATATATCTTAGTACTGATGAGCACTCATTCTCAAGGTTACTTTGACAAATGAACTTAAAAAAATATCTCACAGTTGACATATTTTCAAGCTCAGGCCTACTTTTTTTTTTAATTTTCAAACAAGTAATGGGTCTGGATTTTTAAGAAACCAGAAACCCTGTGACTCAACAGATATTTTACATATGATTCAGATTTTACACATCATTCAGAATTTACAGCATTAGTTTAATTCCTATGCACGTGATAACTGTTGCTTGTTGTCATGGTGGGTGGACAGAGGGAGCCAGAGATACCTGCTTAATAAGAAGAAGGGGTTCTAAAGAGACAAAACTTGTGAGCAATAATGAAATCTAATTATGATTTGAAAACATCTTTTGAAATAAATTTAACAAGCAGGTTTCTCTCTACTAATGATAACAGTTCACACTTATATAGAATTTAATATTTTTCAAGGATTTTCATGTGAGCTCTGCATATACTGACTCATTTAATCCTTACAATAACCATATGAAGTAGGTATTGTAATTACAGTATTTTGACTGTAGAGGAGAAACTCCAGCACAGGGAGGATAAATAAACTGTGCACAGTTACTTGGCTAGTAAGTGACAGAAATGTGATTAAAAACCAGCCTGTCTTATTCTTAACCACTGTGAGATTTAGAAACTTGAAATGACAAACCGGCACAGGTATGAAGACCATTTTCTTCCAGAAACCTTATAAGCATGGAATATGCCATTTGTAATAAGAATGTAAAATAACTTTCTAAGATATGTGCACACAGGCATTGGCATAATTTTGTTTTTAACAATTCATTTTATTTATTCAGATAACAAATGTCTATTGACACCTTTGTTGTAAGATTTTGGGATTCATCAGTGAACAAAAAGATTCTTACCCTGAGTTTCCTAAGAGAGGAAAAAATTTATTTCCATCTTTTTCATAAGAAATAGGAAATAAACACCAGGGACCTTACAGTGACTGCTGAGTCTGAAAGGAGAGATTTTACCCAATATGTTTCAGGGTGCTGGGACCTAAGAATTTCATGGGCTCTGACATACCAACCTCACGCAAGCAGGCAATGATTGTTCATTAAAGACTTCAAGAGTGAAGTAAGATTTTAATCCACTGAAAATCTGTGAGGACTGCATGGAGGAGACCATTCCCTACAAACACCAGCATTGTTTAATGGAAAAAGATTGTTGTTATTGTTGCTCCACTTTCACTAACTCTGCAATATCTACGGGGCATTGAATCAGCTAAGAATTTCTACAGCTCTTACTTGGTTATGCTTCAGAGGAAAAAGATCATTAATGACAATAATCTTCTGAGACTTATTTGGAATGATGAAAGCTACTTTTTAGCACTTCTCAGAATTTCTCCCATTTTGGGCTAAGCAGTATAAACGGGCTGCTGAATGGTGTTATTGCATCTTCAGCCACTGAGGAAATGGATTCTGTGCCGCTCACTTAGGAGACTCAGATAGCAAATAATCAGACACCCTTTGTGTATGGAATATTTTTCTTCGGATTTAACACAATGAGCAATCTATTATACAGATTAGAAAGTGGCTTCACGTAATGTTCAGATGTTGTTTTGAAGTGATAACTTTTTAATATGCTGGTTATTTGCTTTTTTTTTTTTTTGGATGAGGATGCTTATTTATGAATGTTTTCCAAAGACTAGATAGAGGAAGGAGGCTGTGTATTTTAGACAAATCAATAAAATACAGATGCATAAATAAATGAAGCAATTTGTAAAACACTTTTACTATCACCTAGTTAAGGCTTTTCTTTTATCACCTTTAAAATGTTTTCAAAACATTTATGACCATTAGAATTTGATATTTGAAGTTTACAGGTTTTTATGTTTTGCTTGGTTGAGAAGAAGAGTATAAGTTCTTAGCAGTACAAATTCAGACTTTTCAGAGAGCCATTTTTAGACCTATTTTCTTCTCTACTTTTAATAGTAACCTTGCAGCTCAGTATGAGATCTCCTCTGTGTAAATTGACAGTGTGCCAATGTTGTGGTGTGAAATTGTAGTATGCAACTTTGCCCCAAGGAATTTAGCAATCTGGAGTTGAACTTTGAAAAAAATGAGTGGATTGTTTCTCCTCAATGGGAAAAGCTGAATAGCCTGGTGTGCAAGACATTAGATGGTGTGTCAGAAGTCATAGCCTTGTCACTTACTTGCTGTGTGACCTTGGGCAAATCAATTAACTTCTCTGTGCCTCAGGTACTCCATCTGTATAATGAGGAGCATGATACCTACCTTAAAAGGAAAGTGAAAAGATTAATGAGGCAATGTCCAAAAAACACATTAAGCTCCACGGAAGAGAGAAGCTTTATAATTGCAAGCCATTATTACTGAATTTAAAAGACAGTAAATGGAACCATTATTTTATCTTCACCTGTAGGAGTTATTTCAACTGAAACAGTATTAGAGAGAATTTGAAGGCTAAATGGCTTATTTAAAGTGCTTGAATTTTGAAAAATTTCTCTTAATTATACAAAATACCGAATTTTCAATATAATAGATCTAAGAATTAAAACAGTTCTATACATTGGGAGAATGCAAATCACTAAATATTGAGCTTCAGATGGCTCCATGTCTATTCCACTGGGTAGATAGCAATAAGCCTGTTTCATCTCAGAGAGATCATTATCTATTTGATCTTCAGAGTCTTAAGAGAGAGTTGTTTCTAAGACCTCCCCTACCAACCTGCTCTAGTTTTTAACAAAATAGGCTTTCACATTTAACTAAAGAACTTTTTGCTCAATTTAACTGCAATTTTAAAAAATTCTCAGTGGAAAAGAGAAAAGTCATTTTACACATCACATTAAACTTTTATATACTTAAAGAGCGTTATTAAGTTATATATTTGTCTCAATGCTAAATAACTCTAATTTCCCATCATTCTTCAGAGGTCCATTTGTTGCAATACTGCTATCATTTTCAACTTTGAATCTCCTTCCGTTTTTCACAATATTTTACTATTGCTAAGCCAAAGCTGTGAAGAAGTACAGCTCCTCCTAGTTTTGCCACCAACTAGTCGTTTGAGCTCTTTGAACGTTACTGAATCTCCCAGTTGTTTAGGTTGCTTACTGGCAACCTGAACAGGTGGGACTAAATCACAAAGGTTGATCCCAGCCCTCATATCCTACACTGCTATATATTTTGGGTTATTTTCTCACTAGTTTATTGAGTATCAATCAGGTGTCCCAGACCTTCATATGATTTGACTTCTTTAATCATTTCAACAATGCTGTTAAATATAATTACCTCTTTTTTTATTGATAAGGGAACTGAGTTCAAACAGAAAGCACCATGTTGCTTGGAGTTAAGTGTCTGACCATTAAAGTTAGTCAGCCTTGGTATGGAATTTAATTTACTCAGCTCCCTAGGCTTCATTTTGTCCACATGGTCTAATAACACCCCCATCAAAGATTTAATGAGGACTAAATAAGATAATATGTTGCAAGTGCTTAATATATTTTTAGTATATTAAGTACCTGGTAATTATTAGCTTTCTGGATTTGATTGTGATCATGATTGCTGTTATTGTCACCGATTCATTATCCTGTGTAACACATCTTAAAGGTAAAACCACAGTTTTGATGCGTTTGTCCATAACTCCAAACCAATGATTATTCAAAAAGTCTCTAGCTAGTTTTGTCACTGATTCATTATCCTGTGTAACACATCTTGATCATAGAGCCATAATTTTGATGCAAGTTTGTCCATAACCAAATGCCAGTGCTTATTCAAAAAGTCTTTAGCTAGTTTTCAAGGTGTCAAGAACAAAAATCTCAAAATTTCTCAGTTTCTTCTTGCATTTCTTTCAAATAGCTGAGACTACATAATTCAGTTATTGGATAAAGTTCTTGTTTAGAAACTTGTTATATTCCTTATACATATATACATGTGCTTATTTATTACTCAAAAAGTATATCTATACTTATTTATATACATATATGTTTCAAAAATATTTTTAAAAGCTTGATATTATTACTCAACAGTCAGATGATAAAATGTATAAAGTTCCTGACAAGAAGTAAACAAATAACCAGTTTGTTTTTTTATCTTCAGAGTAATAGCAAAGATTTCTTATTGCTAACACTGTGCTGGGGATATAAATGCTATAAAGTCATTTCTTTCTTACCTATCTGTGAGGAATTTTGACTTTTCTCCCCTCTGAATCTCAATGACATATGGATCCTGACCCTTAAGAGATACCCTATGAATTTTCAACAAAAATGAATTGTCTTGAGAACTAGGACAGTGATCCATGTACCAATCTGACTTGGATAAAAACTAAAAATGTTATAGTTGCCATAAAGGAGGTGGAGAAAATGACTTTCCAAATTCAGCAATAAATGAGATCTCTGCCAGAATCTAGAAACACCATTTTCTGAAAGAGAAGAAGTTAAGTGGAGCAGTAAAGGATACACAGGACTCAGAAATGGAGAGACATACTTTACTCATTTTTTCTTCTATGCCAGGCACAGTTCTTTCTGCACATTTCTATGTTCTACCATTTATATGAAAAGGAGAAAATGGGGTTCAGAGAGGTAAAGAGATTCGACTGGGAATGATAAAATGGGATTGGTCATTTTTACTATCCAAAATTGTACCTTAGGGTGGGAAGGCACTAAAAATCAGAGAACAGTTCAGTTTGACTGGAAAAAGTAATTCTGGGTCTCTTTAATCTTACCCCATCATAAAGGGCTAGACTGGAAGTGACTTTGTTCCTTATTAATATAGAGCCCAACTCCCTTGATCTGCATTTTATGAATTACTGTGTGACAATGGGCCTTTAGTTATCTCACTCCTTGCCTATTTTCTTTGCAAAAATTTGATAGTCAGATTTAGTTATAAAGTCACAGATATTCTGGTTCAATTGCTAATGATAATTTAAGATGTGTACCCCTGAGAAAATTTAAAAACTTTCTGAACTTTAATTCTATATTCATATAATTGTGATAGTTTTATTTATCTTTTATTATTTTATGAAGATTAGAAATAATGATACAATGTAATGAACATTCTGCCAAATAGAAATAATAACTGTTCTCCTTATATTATTTTGGAGATTAAAATATATAAGGTAAATGATGACAATGTATTTTAACAGATGAGAATTTGGATACTGGCAAAAAAAAGTATATTATATACAAATATATGTAAATAAGCATACTTATAAACAT
The DNA here is from genome assembly GCF_987537825.1 of Furipterus horrens. Lineage (NCBI taxonomy): Eukaryota > Metazoa > Chordata > Mammalia > Chiroptera > Furipteridae > Furipterus > Furipterus horrens. Next base: position 27,171,164 of record NW_028327182.1, on the reverse strand, counting down.
ACATAAATATATACATGCATATTTTATGTTTTATGTATGTATATATTTATGTATAATATATTATACAATTTTTGTGTGTAATATTATGTAATATAATGTATTTGTAAAAATATATATTTATGTAATACTTATATAAAGATATATACATATATATATATCCTCTTCCTACTGCATAGTAGCTGCTTGATAAACATGAACTCATATAGTTCTATATGAGTGATAGAAATAAGGAAATATTTACCAGTATGGGTATCTCATTTTAAATATATTATGTATATAAAATCAATTTACAATTTCTCACATAGTTTATAGAAAATAAAAATGACACTCCATAATTCTATCACACAAGATATTTTAGGTAAGCTGACACACATAAATTCTATGCAGCAGAAAGAAAGAAAGAACTTCTTTTAGTGACAGCACTGGTGGAACTGGAGAATATTATATTGAGTAAAGTAAGACAGACTATATGATCTCACCTATAAGAGTCATCTGATGAATGACATAAACAAACAAAATACAACCACAGGCATGGAACAGATTGAAAGTTACCAGAGGGAAAGGTGGTGGGAGGTAAAGGTGGAAAGAAGAGGAAGGGACTATATATAGAACATGTATGAATGACCTATGAACATGAACAACAGTGTGGGGATTGACTGTCAGAGGAGAGGTTGAGATGGGGGGGCAAAGGGAAAAATATTGGGGCAACTGTAATAGAAAAACAATAAAAAAAGGTTAAAAACACAAATAATGGGTTCATACATAAATCATTCACTTCTCCCCTGCATTTACTTTTTGAGGAAAAATTGCCATTTTTAAAAGTAAAATTGCTGGACTAGAAGGTATGTATATTTTTCAAGGCTATTTATACATTTCAGACTGTTTTTTGGAAATATTATCCTATCTCGTTACTCAGCTATTTTCATATTTTCTGAAGTATTTGACAAATAATTTCAGTTTTCTTCCTTTTGTTCTTCTCCTAACAGGCAGCTACTCTGGAATCTCATGTGAAATTATTTTACTGATTGTCAAAGCTCTGAAGATCATTCACACAATTTTCTGTGTATTATGAAAGGCTTGTCATTTAATAAAGCAGGAAAAATGGTTTCATGTTTATTTACTTATATTCTTTATTTTTCTGATATTATGTATTTAAAACTATGGAGAAAGTGTCTCTGGAACTGAGATATATAAATCCATCTTACTAAATCCAAAGGGGCAGTGGTTTAATATGCTAAAATTAGCAAACTATATGCATAGGTTTATATTCTCTTTCAGTGAACTTATATTGAAAATGTTCCTGCCACTAAAATGCCTATCAATATTAGTGCCTAAAGCCTAAGATTGCTATAGGAAGAATACTTTGGAATTTGAAACTCCTGGAACCCTTAAATCTCTTTCAGCAATAACTTAAAGTTAGTCTTTTGGGATGCAATTATTTTGTGTGCTTGTGTAACTCTTCAGAAACCAGCTTACTTTTTTCTACAGCTCTCCAAAATTAACTTTACATTAGGAGCTAAGAAAAAAATAACAAAAGTAACACATCTACTAGTTCTTTGAAAATAAAACTATGAAATATGAGCATTGTTCATACATATTAACACTTTTCAAAAATGGATTTGTACTTATCATTTTAGTAACTAGTTGCTTATGACTGTATGTGTTGATGTAATCAAGGGTAGCATGAGGATATACAATGATGCTATAGGTTAAATATTTATGTTCTTCAAAATTCATAGGTCAAAACCTAATCCCCAATGTGAAGTATTACCAGTGGCAGGTCTTGGGAGGTGGTTAGTTCATGAGGGTTCTGCTCTCCTGAATGGGATTAGTGTCCTTATAAAACAGATCCCAGAGAGTTTCCTCACCCCTTCTTGCATGTGAGGACACAGTGAGAACAGCCACTTATGAACCAGAAAGTCGGATGTCACCAGGCACCAATTGTGATGGTGCTTTGATGTTAGAATTCTCTGACTCCAGAATGGTGAAACAAATTCTTGTTGTCTATAAGTCATTCAGTCATTTTTGTTATAGCGGACATATTGGATAAGACAAACAATAACACATGTTAAGAGTGAGAAACTTACCTTTATATAATTTAGTATGTTAAGAAAAGTAGAATTGGATACTAAACAAAGATAAACTCCTAGAATATGCTGCAGTATTTCTGGTTTGTAACAGTGATGTTGAGTTAATATTTGTTTTGATTGTAAACACTTAATGTTATCTAATTTAAGAACTTGTGTTTTATTTCCAATGAAATTCAGTCATGTCAGATATCTTTCTTATAAGCTTCTGTGACTTAATTATTAACATCTTCTTTAAGAGATAAGTCCTCGATAACAAAACTCCTAATCTCTAAAGTCAGGTTTACAGTTCTTCTGGAAAAGAAGACTCTCTTAAAAAATAAAATAACTTGATAAAATATATGGGTATTAAAAATTAGGACAATGGGCAGGTTCTTGTAAGACAGAGCTTATCAAATAGAGCTTGAATCAAACTACTTGAAAATGTGAAATTGTGCAGCATTTTCCTGCTCGGTATGAGATCACATGTAGCTCAAAATAATGAGAGAGAGGGCTAAATGCGAAGAGTTAAGTAGAGCAAGGCAAAGACAGAAGGTTGAAGCAAAATGAGAAAGGCAAAATTCACCTGTTGTCAATGCAGAGTTGACAACTGTGCTGTATTTAATACGAAGGCACCTCTAATATCCACAACTCTTCCCTAGTCAAGTAAAAGTCAGGCAGACACACTTACTGTTGATGTTATTTTAAAGAGAGGGATTTATAAAAAAATCCTTTTGGGGGTAGTGAAACTATGTGGAAGAGAAATAACATATGCAAAAGGTTACAAATAAACACAGAAATTGGGAATTCAAGAACATCATGAACATGAAAACAGGCATTGAAGGTTAATGTCAGTATCCAAGAATTCCCATATTCATTTGAAAGAGCAGTAAGTTTTCCTTGAATGCATTGGATGAAGTTGGCACAATCTTACTTAAATCTTAAAAGACAAGGGTGACCCCAATCATATTTAAAAGACTTAAAGCTATTTAAGTTTTCTCATAAAATGATACCTTATAACAAATTTAGCCTTACAGAACACCTTCATTATTTTTTCTAGCATATATCATTTTCTGCTTAGAATATTAGAAGATGTTATGTCTCTAATATTAACATTTGCTAGTTCAAAGTCTAGTTTGAAAATATGTAAATGTAATTTGGCTTTTGTTAATCTATTTGCTTGCTTATTTTCTCATTTGTTAAAAATAGGGAAGAAGTACATACTTTATATTAAATTATTGAATGGATAATTAAACAAATATTAAGGGTTTACTGAGTAACAGAACTAGTGATAAAATGTTTAAGAAAATAGGCATGATCTCAGGTTTCCAGAGATCACATTCTGCTAAGAGAGACATTAGACAAATAAGAAGAGAATAGAAAAATGCAACCATGCTGTGGGCCACAAAACACTACACACACACACACACACACACACACATATAGTGGGAACATCAGATATCAGATTCAGGAGTTCAGAAAATATTTCCTTGAGTAAATTTGGCCTGAGATTAAAACTGAATGCTGCACAAGAGGTAACTGATGAAGAGGAGAGAGAAGAGAGGTACAAGGGAATGAAATAAAAAGTATAAAGTTTGCTGCTGCAGGAGGAGCAGGTAGAGATTTCCAGAACTACAAATGTTCTGTACTGCTAGAGCAGACAATGAAAGGGGGCACAAGGTATGCTAAACGCCCGTAGTTGTGGGGAGGGCCCTGTTTCATACTGGGCCTTCCTGGTCTTTTTCATTAGTTTAGCTTTGTTTTTTGGAGCAATTGTAAACCACAAAGAATTTCAGTGTGTCTAAAAGAGACAGAAAAGTTTATTTAATTAGATTTTTATTTCAAAGACAACCCCTATTTCTGACTCTAGAAAATAGATTGGCCGTGTGAACAAGCAAAATAATCTAGGAGCCTATTACAGATATCCAAATGAGTGTTAAGAGTAACTTAGATTATTAGGATTACTGGTGTAAATATTTACAGTGAGTAGATCTGAAATATATAGCTAGCCCTCAAAACAAAAGTAAATTGGATATTTGGAGGTATAAGCAAAAGAATGAGAATGCTGAAGGATAACTTTGTGTTTCTTCCTTGCAGTATGCAATAGGTGATAGAGTCAGTCAATAATACAGGCAGCCCTGGCTGGTGTGATTCAGTTGGTTGGAGTATCATCTGTGGACTGGAAGGTCATGGGTTCGATTCTGGTCAGGGCACATGCCTAGGTTGCAGGTTTGGTCTCTGGTCCAGGAGAGTGCAGGAGGCTTTCTCTCTCCCTCTCTCTACCCTTTCCTTCCTCATTTTATAAAAAATTGGTGAGCATGTCCTTGGGTGAGGATAATAATAATAATAATATAGTCCTCTCTGAAGAAGGACAGATATGGGAAGAAAAGATTATAAATTTAGTAAAGAACAAATGACTTTGATCTATTTAACAGAAGTTGTATGTAATAATCTGAGATATAAGAAAAATTCTCAGCTAGTTGCAAAGATCTCTGACACCAATTACCCAAATTTAGGCCAAATCTCACAGGTTAAGGTTATAGTCTTCCACCACACTACTCTCACTTCAGGCACCAGCTGCAAGTTTGGGGGTTCCCAGACCAACATCATTTATGACCAACTGACTTCTAATTTGGGGGATCCCTCTATCTCTTAAAGCTTAATAATTCACTAAAACAGCTTATATAACTCAGAAAAATGCTACAATTATCACTATAGTTTTATTATAGCAAATGGGTTCAGATCAGAGCCAGTCAAAGGGAGAGATGCATAGTGCAAGACCTGGAAAGGTTCCAAATGTGAAACTTGCATTGTTCTTTCCTTCTAAAGTCAGGACTTGTGAACCTCCCAGCATCTTGATATGTAACAGGGTACACGGAGTGTTGCCAACCAAAGACGTTTACCTTAACTCGGCATCCAGAGTTTTTATCGAGGTTTCATTATGTAGACATGATTGATGAATCACTGGCCACATGACTCAAACTCAAAATTAGCCCTCCATCCCTCCCCAGAGGTCTGACTGATATCACTTGGCTCAAAATCCCAACCCTCTAATCACATAATTGGTCTTTCTGGCATGATCAGCTTCTATCCTGAGTCACTCCGTTAGACCAAACTATCTAAGGGCCCAAGCTGAGTCACTTTGTTGTCATATAGCATCAGTTGTGGTAGAAGAGGCCCACCATAAATATCAAATATATCCTTATTACTCAAAAAATTCTAAGGATTTATAGGTTAACACTCAAGTATCAGGGACAAAGTTCAGTTATTTTATTACATATAACAATGAAACCTTTTTTCTTTATAATCCTTACCCAAGGACATATATATTTTTTGATTCGAGAGAGAGAAAGAGAAAAGAGAGACATCAGTTGGTTGCTTCCCATGTGAGCCATAACTGGGTATTGAACCCACAACCCAGGTATATGCCCTGACTGGGGATCAAACCTACAAACTTTTGGTGTACAGGATGACACTCCAACCAAGTGAGCCACATGACCAGGGCCAACAATGTAACTTTTTGAGGACTCTACATCTAGGCCTTGTTACACCTATAAGTGTAGATACGCTTATCTAATTATTTTCATGTCGTATTTGGGAATAGTTTTAAGACAACATTGAGGTTTTAGAATCTCCAACATTTAATGTTGTGGCTGAGGAAAGTAAACAAATAAGAAATAGAAATAGAAATAAGGAGTGGCTAAATATGTAAGAGGGACCTAGAGTAGATATCCAAATGTTGGAAGATATCAGACATGCAACAGTTCTTGAGACTTCTTGTAAGAGGAAGTTTTTTCTTTTTATTTACTGTCCTGGATATATTGTTGACCTTTAACAATGTGGTTTTAGTAGCTAGATGGAAGCTGGAGACTAGATGAGACAATAGCTAAGTGTAATTCAGCAAGTGTGGACAGCGACTTAAGGACATGTGGCTCTGAGGGAAAGAATAAAGTTTCTCAAATAATTGGAATTTATGCTTTGTGCGGTTTGGTTTGTTTTGACCAAAAGAGAATCAAAGGGATTTAAAAGTGATTAAGAATGAGGGTGATATTAATTACAAGAAAGAAGCTGTAGTTGTTTCCAGAGGCTTTGGAAGAGAAGGAAGTGAAGCACAGACAGAAGAGTTTTACATAAGGGGAGGAACAGGAAGATAAGGGATTATTAAAAGTAAAGACGGAATCATTGCATGACAGACCTCCATGTGGGCATTGGGCACAGAGCAGTGAACAAAGTACAAGCAACTATGCCTTAATGGATCTTATAGTCTAGTTTAAAGAAAAAAAAAAGAAGAAGAAGAACAAAAACTACATTAAAGAGGCAAATAACCAAAAACACACACAACTTACCTATGAGAACAATCTAACCAAGGAAACAAATAGTGTCTGGAAGTAGAAAAGAAACATACGAACAAAACAAAAAAAGTGGGCTTTCAGAGATGACTTCGAGAGATTCTGAGAGCTTCTATTTAGATTAAAAGTTGAAAGGGCCAGCGTCGCAAAGAATTGGGAGTGAGTAAAACAAGTACATAGACAGTGAGTACACCATGTGTAAAAGCTCTACCCAGGGCAATAATGAGGATGACATATTTGAGGAATAAAAAGGTCAATGAGACTTGATTGGAGTGAATGTAGTGGAAGGGAGAAAATAGAGGTACAATTATTTAAAAGATTCAGTCCAAGAGATCCCACTTCTGGGAATATATCTAAAGGAACCCAAAACACTAATTCGAAAGTACATAAACATGCCTGTGTTCATTGAAGCATTATTTACAATCACCAAGATATTGAAGCAGCCTAAGTGTCCATCAGTAGATGAGTGGATAAAACAACTCTGGGACATTTACTCAATGGAATACTTCTTGGCTATCAAAAAGAAGAAAATTTTACCCTTTGTGACAGTATCAATGGACCTAGAGAACATTATGCTAAGTGAAATAAACCAGTCAGAGAAAGACAAATACCATATGATTTCACTCATGTGTGGAATCTAATGAACACACTGAACTAACAAGGAAAATAAGGACAGATTCATAGAGAGCAGGATGACAGCTGATGGAGGTGGGGCATTACAGGGTGGAGGGATTGAACAAAAATGAAAAAGGACTCATGGACATGGACAACAGGTGGTGATTGCTGAGGAGAAGGGGATATAGGCGAACTAAATGGTCATGAAAAAAATAAAATAAAGAATAAATTAAAAAATAAAAGACATGAAAAAAGACATGTATTCATATATCTGCTCTCTTTTAAAAAAATTAAAGTATATTTTATTGATTATGTTGTTACAGTATTGTATTTTTCCCCTTATGCTCCCCTCTGCCCGGTACCTGCCTTCCCTCCAGCAATCCTATCCTCCTTAGTTCATGTTCATGGGTCATGCATATAAGTTCTTTGACTTCACCCTTTCCTATATTATCCATAACTTCCCCCTGTCTATTTTGTATGAACCAATTATTCTTCTTAATCCCTGCACCATTTCCCTATTTCTTCCTCTTCCCCCTCCCAGCTGATAACCCTCCAAATGATCCCCATACCTATGATTCTGTTCCTATTCTGGTTTGCTTAGTTGGATTTTGTTTTTATTTTTTAGATTCAGTTGTTGATAGTTGTGAGTTTGTTATCATTTTAATGTTCATAATTTTGATCTTCTTTTTCTTAAGTAATCCCTTTGACATTTCATATAAAAATGGCTTGGTGATGATGAATTCCTTTACCTTTACCTTGTCTGGGAAGCACTTCATCTGCCCTTTCATTCTAAATGATAGAGTAATCTTGGTTGTGGATCCTTGCTCTTCATCACATTGAATACTCCTTGCCAATCTCTTCTTGCCTGCAAAGTTTCTTTTGAGAAATCAGCTGATAGTCTTATAGACACCCCTTTGTAGGTAACTCTCTGCTTTTCTCTAGCTGCTTTTAAGATTCTCTCTTTATTTTTAACCGTTCGCATTTTAATGATGATGTGTCTTGGTGTGGTTCTCCTTGGGTCTAGCTTGTTTAGGACTCTGTGCTTCCTGGACTTGTATGTCTATTTCCTTTGCCAAGTTTTGGAAGTTTTCTTTCATTATTTTTTCACATAAGCTTTCCATTTTTTGCTCTTCCTCTTCTCCTTCTAGCACCCATATGATTTGGATGTTCATATGTTTAAAGTTGTCCCAGAGGTTCCTAAGTCTCTCCTCATTTTTTTTCAATACTTGTTTCCTCATTCTGTACTAGTTGATTGTTGTTTTCTTCCTTTTGTTCCAAATCATTGATTTGAACTCTGGTTTTCTTCCCTTCACCACTGGTTTTGTGTGGATTTTCCTTCATTTCACTTAGCATACCCTTCACTTCTTCCCTTATGCGTTTGCCATACTTAAGAATACCTGTCAAGTCTGTGAGCATCTTCATCACCAGTGTTTTGAACTTTATATCTCTTAGGTTGGCTATCTCCTTATTTGTTAGGTTGGCTATCTCCTCGTCACTTAGTTCTCCCACTGGAACCTTGATCTCTTCTCCCATTTGGGCCGTACTTCTCTGTCTCCTCAACTTGACAGTCTCCTGTGTTTGTTTGCCTCTGTGTCTTAGGTAGAGCTGTCACTCCTGTTATGTTGTAAGGGGCAGGGCCTTAGGTATTTGTCAGTGCAAGGTGACCTGTTTCACCATGTTGTGGCACTGTATATGGGGAAGGGAATGAGAGGGGACAATGACACTTGCTTAGCTCTCACCCCTTTTCCAGGCACTTCTTCCACTTCTGTATGGGACTGGCACCTCTCTATCTGTTACCCTGGCTGCTATTCCAAGACTGGGTGAATCTGTGGATGTTCTAGGATGGTGGGGGCCCTTTAAACAAGTGGCTGCTGCTGAGGGACTGGCAGTTTCTTCCTCCGCTCCTACCCCCACTGGTTTGCACAGTCAGAAGCAATGAGGCTTTATTTTCCCCAGTGCTGTGACCATGAGCTGTGCAGTCTGGTCTGGTGCTGGGAGTGCTCCCCAGGTGTCCCTCCCAACTTTTTAAAATGTGTGACTGGACTTTCCACTGGGCTGCTTCTGCAGCCGTTGCTGCCACCACCACACCAAGTCCTCTCCATGCAGCTCAATTTTCTGGAACTTCTGTTTGTCTCTAGTTTTGGGATAGTTGTATTCTTTCTCAGTTGTGGGGGGTGACACAGCATGTCTGTCTAGGCCTCCATCTTGGCAAGAAGTCTCTATCTGCTTTTTTTTTTACCATCATCCTTCTTTCTTAACATGCTGAGATTCTTTTATTATTATCTTTCTGTTCAATGAATACTTTTTAGCTATCCCTCAAGGGAAGGTATGCTAAGCAACAAATTGTTTTATTTTCCTTTATGTTAGAATGTTTTTATTTCCTTTTCATTCCTGAAGATTAGTTACTATATATAAAATTTAAAGTTGGCTGTTTTCGATTTCAGTTCTTGAAATATGTTCTGCTATTTCTTTTGGACTTCCATGTTTTCAGAAGTGAATTCAAATTGGTATTTTCATTTATATTGTTTATCCCTGGCTGCTTTCAAGATTTTTTCTTTGTCTTTAGTTTTCAGAAGTTTGTAGTTTCTAGTGTGAATTTCTTTGAGCTTATGGTTTTTGGATTTCATGAAAATTCTTGAGTCTGTAGCTGAGTGATTTCTTAAGCAAATTTTGAGTATAATTTTAACAAGTTTAATATATTTTCAAGACTATTTTTCCTGGTGTTCTCACAGCCTTACCCTCTTTCTACTCTCCTTCTGGATGTTGGTGACACAAATGTTGGATTTTTTATTGTCCCAAGTCTTTGAAGTGTTGTTCTTTTTTTCTTTTCTCTTTTTAGTTTATTTTCTCTATCTTGTTCAAATAGGATCAATGCTATAGATTAAAGTCTCAAAGTTACTGATTCTATGCTTTATCTTTTCCATTCTTCTACTGAGCCCATAAATATGTTTTAAAATAGTGGCTAGTATATTATTAAGTTCTATAATTTCTAGTTTGTTTTTTAAAATAATTTTTATTTTTCTTTGCTGAGATTTTCTATTTTTGCATTTGTTTCAAGATAATTTGTAATTGATTGTTGAAGCATTTTATAATAGCAGATAAATTCAAATATCTGGCCTATCATAGGGTTTATGTCAGTTGATTATCTTTTCTCATTCAAAGTATAATTTTCTTACTTCGGGCATTATGGATAACTTAATTATACCCTGAAGACTCTAGGTTCTATTTAAATCTTTCACTTTAGAAGGCATTCTCTGTATAGGTTTAGCATGAATATTTTGGCCTACTTTTGTGAATTGCATTTTTAACGGCAGTGAGTTTCAGTCTTTGTGGTGTTATTTTGCTCAGTTTGGTTTATCTGAGGTCAACAGGACATTCTTTGGTCCCTGCTAGTAGTTACTGAAGAAACAGAAGGGGTTAGCTATGCTGGATGTCCAGGTGCTTCTCAGTGGGAGAAGAGTCCCAGGCCCAGGGAGATAAAGAGGCTTTTCCACCAGAGGCTTGTTGTTTTAAGATTCTCATACCAATATCCTACAGCTTCCCTGTGTTTCTGGTCAAAGAAGGGAGAGTCTAGACCTGAGGACATAAAGGGACTTTCTGGGCTAGGCTCTGACCTATGGGCTACAACCTGCCAATTTCTTCTGCTTACTTATTCTAGTGTCTCCCCATAAGGTCTATGAACACTTCTCTGGACAGGTGCTTAATGGGATTCTCCCTGCTTGTTAGGGATGGTGAACATTTTCTGGGCTGAGATACTTGTCCTGACTGTCTCTTTGCCAGGTTTCCTCTTGCCTACTTTCATGTTTCTTGGTGAGGGGTGAGAAGGGAGTCTCAAAGGCCAATAAGATCTTCCAGACCAGGGCTTTTTTGTAATATTTTTCCAGTACCATCTGTCTTGGTATTATTCCACTGGGAAGGGGCTCTCAGACTTTGTGGAGAAAGAAATGGCCTCTGCTGGACACTTACAATTAGAAGATCTCCTCATGATCTTAAAGGTTGGCCTGGTGTCTTTGGCCAGGATCCTGTTATCTCTGGGGAGGATGAACCTACTTGGGCTGCCTTCTGTTGTTAGTTTGAGGGTGGGGGAATGCCAAGTCTAGGACTTTCTGGTGGATGGGTGCCATAATATCTCCTGACCACTTTGTTGCTTCTCCAATCATGGCATCCCAAACCTCTGTCTTTCCAGATTTCAGACATTTCCTTTGCTTGCTTCTGGTGTTATGACAAGGGTTTATAATTCTACCTAATTAGGAGGAAGAAGAAAAATGAGGCCATGCCATCTTATCTGTACTAAGGGTTATAATTAATTTAGTTAATAGTTTTTTATACTAAGAATGATCTAATAAAATGTTTACTCTTATATTATGCATGTATGACCTATTGTAAAAATTTATGTGGCAGTTTCTTAGTCTATAAAACTACAGTAAAACTATATAAGCATATTTATCTCTTGATATATGTACACAAATATGATAACAACAAGGCATTTTTAATATTTAAAAAATAGTCATTTAAGTCATGTTTCAAAAATACATATATGTAGATGTTTTTAAAATGCATCCATGATATATGAGGTCTGAATCTGTTTCATAAATTTATTAAGATAATTGAGTTAATTAATTAATTAGATAAAACCTCAAGTGCTTACTATTAGCTAGTCTGCAGTCTACGAATTAAACAGACAAAAAAAACCTTTTGCTTCATTGAGAGAGGAGCAGTTTTTAAATTTCTGTTCAAAATGACACAATTATTAAGTATTCAGTCTTATTTTAAGGTTCCTTTATTATAATAAACTCATCAAGTTTATGTTTGAAAATGATTTAATCAGTTTCTGAATTCCTAAAATTTGCTACCAATATGCTCTTGCATATACAAACCTTAATTTTATTTTAAATAAAGTATTAAATTTTTTCATTGTATTAATTTAATAAAAGTGTTATAGGACAATTGCCTACCAAATATTAATATTATTAGCTTATCAACTATTGTATAGTTGTGTCACATGTATGCCTAAATAAAAACTTGAAAGAACAACACTTCAGGGTTAGTTTTTCAAAGACATTCCGAATTATTCTATATATTTTTTTCAAATAAAATTGTTTACCTTCCCCGCTGGTGATGCAGCATATATGAGTCAACTGTATGAATGATATAATTTATAGGGAATGAGTAAACAATTAATAGTAAGTGAATAATATCAGCAAACTTTGTGTTGCCCTAAGGCAGTAAACCTCACTAGCAAAGATGCAAACTTCACACTTTCAAGCAAAAGAAAAAGTCCAAGGGAATTTGGTTTTGTATCGGCACATCTACTTACTGCCTCCTGCATATGCCAGGCTCTTGCTACTGCCTTCAACACTGTAATTTAACACTAGGAACTCAGTCTTTCTTAATGACACTATCCTTTGAGCAATATGCTAATAGATCATGGCCTGATGATATTCATTAATGATGAATCATACTAATATATCATTTTATCTGTCACACAGGTGTTCTATCAGATTAATTTTATCAGTGCAATGACCTGTGATGATGATGCATTGCTTAGGGGTAGTGCAATTCAGAAAAAAAAAAGTTTGAAATTGAACCTGTATTCAGTGGCTTTGAGGCTCTATTTAAATATTTTATAGAAATAATAGATATAAATAAAACATTCATTTAAGTGTTCAGTATATATTGCAGTACTTATAATGGATAGAGAAAAGAAGCTTATATTTGTATTTACAAATTACTAAAAAAAAAGGAAAATTGAAATCCTAAAACCATAGCTTCTGACTTTGTAACAAGTGGTATAACTGGGTACCAAATCATCAAACTCATATACAACAGTTTTTTGTAAAATTAAGATACTGTGGATTTGTCTTTTTCTACACTTAGAGATTATAAAGGTTAGCAGTTTTATTTTTTTTTAATTTGGATATTTAACACTATATCTATTTTTAGTGACTATATTAAGTAGAGAACAAAATATTTTATATAATGGATCTGGGTCAATTTAAAGAAGTTTTTGAAAATTTACAATGTATATTTAGTAGAAAAGAATATATTAAAATGATATTTTTCTCTTGTTATATGTGAATAAAATTTTAAAAACATCATTATGAGAGAATTATGTGTTCTCTTTGCTTCTTGGATTCAGGGATCTAGCTCTTTCCATGGGTTTGAGAAGTTCACACCAGTTGTATTTTTTTATAGGCTCTCCATTTCCTTTTCCTTCTCTTCTTTTGGTATTCCTCTTCCTTTATTTTTCTCTCTGCTGAAATCATATAGTTCTCATAGAATTCCAACATTATTTTTACGTTCAAGCTTATTTTTTCTTCCCTCTGTGTCATTTCTAGATTTCTATCTTTGATATCATTAATTCTTTCCTCCATTTGATCAGCTCTATTTCCTATGCTCACTAGTTCATTCTTGATCTTTTTGATTGAGTTATTCAACTCCAGAATGGGTTTGGTTCTTTTTAAAGTTTCAGTCTCTTTGGTAAAGATCTCATTTTGTTTGTCAATTTGTTTTCTGAGCTCATTAGACTGCCTATCTGTATTTTCTTGGGTCTTGTTGAGTTTTTTTTTTTTTTTTCAGAACAGCAATCTTGAATTCTTTGCCATTTCAATCACATACCTCCATGTCTTTAGGTTTGTTTTCTGGAGATTTTTCGTTTTCCTTCTGAGCTTCCTAGGTACTTTGGCTATCATGGGATTTAGTGAATTCCTTCTCTGGACATTTATATTAGGTGGCACTTTTGGAGAAGATTAATACCAAGAGAAGTCTTTCTATTAATTTCTAGTAGGTGGCACTGAATCAGAAGATTTTTTTCTGCTCTCTTGCACGTCTCTGGCTCTTCTGATCTCTGTGGAGTGGTGGAAAAACCGGAAGGTGGGTGCCTGCCTCCCTTGTGATCTTGTCACTCCAGGTCCTGGAGACCAACCCTGTAAAGAAATGCGGTGGGCGAATGGGGCTTCAAATCCATGAAATCCCAGTGCTGTCTCCCACAGCCAGACATTGCCGTGTCTGTAGCCATGATGTTTGGGGGTTGGGTGGACTGGAGGAACCTGGACAGCTTCTAAGTTGCTTTGCCCTGCTGATAATGGTGACCTCATACCTGCACGGAGTCCCTTTTGTGCTTGTGATGCTGTGACCAGTAACAGTGTGCCCCTTGCTCATGGAGAAAGTGATTCTGTAGTGCCAGTTCTCAGGTTTGCCAATCATGTGCTCTGCAACCTGACGCCGAAGGCAAAGGGAAGTGAGCTCTGAGCTCTGGCAGGTTAAGGGGTGGCCAGACTCTGCGCTTTGCTTCTCTGTCCCAAATGCCCACTGACAGACAACTGCAGCTGCTCTTCTGTGCTGTTGCTTGCCCAGATCACTGGGCTCAGCTGTAGCTAGTACTGCCTACACATGCAGGAATGCCCACTGAATCTCTCTGCTTCTCCAGGCTAAAGAGAGTGCCAGCCACAACCTGATTCCACCCTTCTTCAGGATGGGGCTTGCACTGAGGTCTGAGCTATAGGGCTGTGCCTGTGTCTTGTCTCAATGTCTCCCTGGTTCCCTCCCTCTTGCCTACCTTTAGATGTTTCATTGCATAGATCTCTCAGGTGTGTTTGTGTGTTGAGAAAGGAATTGTTTCTTGACTTATGGCTGTTCAAATTGTTGAAAACTTAAGAGGAGAGACCGAGGGGCTCTCTCATGTCACCATTCCTCCGGCGTCACTCGCCTCTTTTTTCTGAAGATATTTTTAAGTTTATATTTAATCATGTATTTTTAAATGTTTTTTTTTTTTTTTACGAAACAACTGTTCTATTTTTCCTCAAAATTAAAACAATACTTTAGAGTGTCATGTAAATGTATAACTTACATTACAATTCCTAATCTCTTTAATTCTTCAGTATTTGCCATAACGTTTGAAACTGGCCTAGATCTATGTCTGACATGTATGGTTTTCTTACCATTGTTATTCAATAAATATTATCAGTTTGTTATATTCACATTTAATATAAAAATATCCCCACATATTTAAATCATGCAGTCAATTTATTGATTTAGGACACATTTCAAATAACTTTGAGTGTTGAATAAAACATAGAAATTATGATATCCTTTCCTACTGAGCACTCGATCTCACTCAGCAAAAAAAAACTTAAGGTGATACCAAATTCAACATTCTGAAAAGATGATGTTGTCTCTTCTATTTCTTATTCTTAGATTTTTATTGTCAAAATCTGAACATCCCACATTTTTTATTCACATTGGTTACCTAACCTTTGGAATAAGATTATAACATTAAGAATGGCAGGTGGAAACCCCAACACCCTCCCACTCTTGGCCAAGACAGTGATATGAAGTAATCCTGCATCTTGTAGGGACTGAAAGAAATTAGTGCTTCAATCAAAGAATGAAAGTATGCAAGAACTGCATTTCTTTCATATCCCTGGTTAATTTTTTTGTTTGTTTGCTTTAGAAAAACTGGCTGAGACACTAGTTTGGGAAACTGGCAGATAATGATAAATTACCACAGATTCTACCAAATGGCTGTCTAAATCACAGTTGCTCTGTAAGTTGGAAGTAGTGTATTTTCTGGAGAATAAAAATATTACCTTTAACCCTTGCTATACAACTATTGACCTGGAGAATTTATTCTTCTCAAGCTCTGACAGTAATGAGACTCAAAAGCAATATATGTACTTATGCCACAATAAAGTCTTACTCAGGAATGTTCTTAAAGAACAGTTCTGAGGAAGAATATCTACCAGAGGGGATGGTTGAAACATATACTTTATTTGTTTATTTTTTATGAAGACTGAAATATAGTAGTAACCTGAGGTTCAGATATATGTGGACTCCTGGGTAGTGTCAGTTGGCTTGGTACATTAGTGAGTGACATAGAAAGAACAAAAATTAGAAAATAAAAGAGAAGTCTAAGAAAGAGACATAGATGGTATGAAAGTGAGGACACTATGTGTCTATTATTATTTAATTATTTTTGTCTTGTCAATAACCTCTGGATGGGAAACTAAAACTAAGTGGCCAGGATGAGTCATTTTGTAGAAGTCAGCCAGCCCACTCAGCCACCTCGGTGCTGGCACAATGACTATATAAACAGATTGGCCGTGGTGGTGATGGCTATTCATGGGCTCAGCAGCACGTGTTTTCCCCTTATCAAGGTTGTTCCAGTTATTGACATTGAGGAATGCATCTCAGACTTCCGGCAACCAAGACTGAGGCCAAGTTCTTAGCATGCACTATCCTTTGATGAGCTAAATGAGTCACTTTTTAACTTGGAAATTACTCCGAAGGGATATTTCCAAGGGTGAAAAATATCACCCCCAAGGGAGCAGTGATCTTTGACTTTTCTGGAACTGGTAATTATCTCCAAATATAAATTTGCTTTTCCTGATTATGATAACTTCCCCATCCAAACATATACATCTGATCAGTTGGCATGATCATTCATATAATATTGACTCAGGCTATGAAATTCATTTTACAGCAAAAAAGATGTGTCTATGGGCATATGATCAAGATTCCCACTGGTCTTAAAATAGATCCCGTATATGTGAAGGAACTACCTTAGTAGGAGACTTAAATAGCCCATTAAAGGCTAAACTGAGACACTAGATTGGAAATAACAATTTATAGAAGTTTGGTATATGGCCAATTGTAGATAAATGGTGATGTGTCCATAACAGCCAGAATATAAGAGTCTGGGAACTGAAATATGGAAACGATATTGATCACTTTTGCAATAATTTAAAAGAAATTAACTTGAGAAAGTTGTGCTTTTTTGTCCCTACTAATTTGGATTCTGCTGGATTAGAGGTTCTTGCTCCCACTGGCAAAATACTTCCTTCAGGGAGCCCTGTAAGGGTTTTATAGAGATTGAAACTATGACTACTACTTGGTCACTTTGGACTTGTCCTTCTGGTCACTGTCAGTGAAGACAAAGAGCTACTCTGCTGAGGGGATAATGGCCAATTAACAAAGGAGCCATTAGCTGCATGGTGGTGGGGGGGGGGGAGAGTAAGAGTATATCTGGAAACTGGGGAATTAACTGGGATTTCTTTGGTTTTTTTCCTATCCTGCGGTAAGCATAAACAAGCAATTGCAACAATCACACTAGAACAATGATAAGGCAAATTAGAGGTCACAACTTCTGGGGAAGAAGATGTGGATTAACCTACATGAGAGCAAATTTGACCAGCAAAAATAAAGGGCAAGAGTGGGGAAAATCTAGTTTGGGTGGTGGGAAAAGTAAATGACAAATATTAATTATTGTCATGGGGACATCTGCTGTTGCTGGAGATTAAAACTTTTTTTTTCCCTATAAATTGATTTGTATTATCTCCTTTAAGAGATTGGGTTACTACCTTAAGGAGGCATTGTGGTTGACTGATCTTAATATAGCTGAGAGGTACACATAGTTGACTGCTTTGGACAACTTTGGGTACCACGGTAAACTCTAAGGACCCTTACTTGCTCCCAGCACTGCTGAGGCAACTATTTCCAAGTAGCCTTCTGAGGAGCTTTTTCAGATAAAATAGTGCCTCACCTTAAGCCTTTTTCCTGCCTGTATTACTTCCAGGCCAGAAATGCTCACGTTTGTAATCTACCTTTGTGGAATGTCTGGGAATCCAGTTAACACCAAAACATGCGCCCTTGAACATTAGAAGCTTAAACTGTATTGAGTGCCATTAACCACCAAGGGAATAAAGGCAGCAGGTACATATTTCCCTTTGCTTCTCCAAGTGGGACAATTCTAAGATGCATTCTAAAGACTGCACAAAGGTCAGGCCCCAGCCATACACACCAGTGGTCAACCATAAGATATTTTTGAATTAGTTGTTTGTCTTTTCCTCTTCCAAATTCACTGCAGGTCCCTGGGACAACAAGCCAAGTTAATTACCAAAATACTATGCCCTAAATACATCAGTTTTCTTCTATCTTGCATACAAAAGAAATTACACATATTGTCCACTTTTTAAGTATTCGTGGCTTGTATTTGGAATTACTATACATATTCTTATATCATTTACATAGCTTGTATGAATCGTACATAAAGGAATGATTTTTAACTGTCAGATCAGAGTGTATCTCTAATCATATTCCATCAGTGACATAAGTTTTAGGTTGTTAAGACATCCTGTCTGAAAAACAAAACTCTGGAATGAAATGTAAAAAGCCCATTCTTTTAGGCTATTTGAATTATTCATGAACACAGCACCTTGTCAGCACTTAGAATATAATCAAAATATAAATGATGCATGTGCATATTTTGTCCAAATTCCACACTGGATGTTTCTAAATTATACACAAGTATCACTATCTTTTTAAATGGCAAAGTAATGCAACCATGTAAGGTAGTTCTGTCAGATATGATTAATTAAAATATTTTGATATTTAAATTTATCTACCATAGTTTCTAATATGAACTAGTCACAATGTCTCCATTTAAACACAAACATGTTATCTAGTAAATAATAAACTACTTCACACCCTTTAAAATTTTTTGATATACTATTTTTGTATTTTTCTGGTAGACTTTCAAGATGTTTTCTGAAATTTCACTTTGTATTAATAGATCACTCAAAAAATATGTTACTGTATTTTTTTTATTATGTCTAGGCAATTGAAACACAGATATTTGGTACTTGGATTTAATATTTGAAGGTGTAATTTCACATTAATTTATTTTGTTAGTGTAGGTTGCATATGTCTTAAAGTTATATTAGGTAGTGTAATTAATAAGTAGATTTTATGAACATATGAAACTAAACACCATTACCTGAGCCTGGTACTATTTTTGGAACTATATAGGTATTCAGAATAAAATTTGGATTGTCATATATTTCAATATATAGATATATACATATATACATATGTATGTATGAATAGATAGAGAGATAAACAGATATTGAGATCAATATTACAAAGAATAAAGAAGAATTATTTGACAAAACAGTTGCCTTTAAGAAACACAGAAACAGATGGGGAGAACTGATTACCATTCGTGAAGACTAAAAAAAAAAATTGATAAAGGAAGTGATAACCAATGCTAAAAATAATTAGAATGGGAGTTCATGATTCATTTATTTAGCTATTAATTCAATAACAATTAGCATTTTTTATATGCAAGGTATGTTGCTAGACACAGAGTATTTCATGAAGAAAACAGCTCTATCGCTAAGCTTATAAAGAGGTTTCAAGACTAGTATTGTTGGGCTGGATTGCATAATAAACAGATTGATTTTAAGAGCCATGGCTTATAAATACTCTGAAATGTCAAAAGTACAAAAATGAAAAAATATACTCTGAAAACAATAACCAAAATTAAATGAGATAACTATATTCGTCGTCGTCGTCGTCGTCGTCGGCGGCGGCGGCAGCCGTCCGTCTCGAGAGACGATGGTGTAGCTTCTTAAGAGTCTATCTGCACCGCCAAGAATGGTTGTGCAGTCCGACTCGGGAGTGACACGGTATCTGTCTCCTCCCGTGTTGAATCGACATCTTGCGATGACGCTGGAGTGTCCTCTCCCGTGAAGCTGAAGCTACAGAGCCTGGGCAGGGTGATATGGAGGGTCTGCTGTTGCCCATGCAGCAGACCCCCCCTCTCTTCGCAGCTGAAGGGCCCAAGGGAAAGACGGAGTCAATACAGCTTGGCTTCAGGTGCGCCGCAGGAGTTGCCGGTGTTGACTACAACGTCAAACCGCCTTAGGGACTCCGGCTCCGGATTTTCTGTCGGGGTTTACTCCCTTAGCCTTTCCCCTGAAGAGGTATGCCGCAAGGCAGTGGAGGTTTTTTGGAGTCAGAGTTTTCCTTCTCTGATGTGCCCTGACTGGAAGATCGAACCAGCGACACTTAGCTGGCAGGCCAACGCTCAATCCACTGAGCCAAACCAGCCAGGACTATAACTATATTAATAACATTAAATTAGACTTTAAAGAAGAAGCATTTCTAGAGATAAAGAAGGATGTCTGATAATAATATAAAGGTATAGCCACAGAAAGTAAATCTAAATTTGTATACAGCTAATCTCATGCTTTCAAAATATATCAGGTATAAATTGGCATTTCTAAAAGTATGAACAACCAAAACCACAATGATTGTGAGATATTTTCTGAGGAACTGATATATTAGGTAGACCTAAAATTATTAGAGAGGAAATATTTCAACATCATTAATGAACTTAACTCTAATTGACACACATAGTGTAGTGCATTCAACAACTAGAGAATACATATTATTTTCAAGTGCACTTAAAAGTCACTAAAATTCAACACATACTGAATAATAAAATAACATTCCAACAAATTTTCTAAAAATTTAAATTATATAGAAAAACGTCACTGATCATAGTGAAACTAAAACAAAAACAAAAACAAAACAAAACAAACAAACAAAAAAATCCCTACAAAAATATAACTAGAAATATTTGAGAATTAAATAATACATATCTTTTTGTAAATTAATTTTTATTGTATTTTTTCCATTGTCATTTAGTCACCTTACACCATCCTCTTCACCACAATTGCCACCCTGTTGTTCATGTCCATGAGTTCTTTTTCTTTTTTGCTCAATCCCTCCACCCTCTAATCTCCACGCCCTAGCTGTCATCCTGCTATGAGTCTGTCTGTTTCCCTTGTTCAGTTTGTTCTTACAAGTGTGAGATTATATTTCATGTTGTTTTTAATTTGCATTTCTCTGATGATTAATGATGTTGAGCATCTTTTTATATGTCTATTGGCAATCTGTATGTCCTCTTTGGAGTAGTATCTAGTCAGGTTCTTTGCTCATTTTTCATTGGTTTGTTTGTTGGTTGGTGCAAAGTTTTTCAAGTTCTTTATAAATTTTGAATATTAACCTCTTGTCAGATATATCAGTGAATACATTCTCCCATTCTGAGGGTTGCATTTTTATTTTGTTGCTGTTTTCTTTTGCTGTGTAAAACATTTTTTAGTTTGATGTAGCCCCATTTGTTTAGTTTTTCTTTTGTTTCCCTTGCCTGGGAAGATACATCAGATAAAATATTGTTATGAGCAATGTCTGAGATTTTGCTATGTTTTCTTCTATGATTTTTATGGTTTTAGTTCTAACATTTAAGTCTTTAATCCATTATGAATTTATTCTTGTATATGGTATAAGAAAGTGGTCTAGTTTCATTTTTCTGCATGTATCTGTCCAATTTCCCAATACCATTTATTGCATAAACTATCTTCAGGCCATTGTATGTTTTTATCTATTCTGTCAGATATTAATTGTCAATAAAGGCGTGACCTTATTTCAGTGCTCTTTATTCTGTTCCATTGTTCTCTGTCTCTGTTTTCATGCCAGTACCATGCTGTTTTGATTACTATGGTCTTATAGTATAGTTTGGTATTAGGTATTAGGTTCGATCTTCCAGTCAGGGCACATCAGAGAAAGGAAAACTCTGACTCCAAAAAACCTCCACTGCCTTGCGGCATACCTCTTCAGGGGAAAGGCTAAGGGAGTAAACCCCGACAGAAAATCCGGAGCCGGAGTCCCTAGGCGGTTTGACGTTGTAGTCAACACCGGCAACTCCTGCGGCGCACCTGAAGCCAAGCTGTATTGACTCCGTCTTTCCCTTGGATCCTTCAGCTGCGAAGAGAGGGGGGGTCTGCTGCATGGGCAACAGCAGACCCTCCATATCACCCTGCCCAGGCTCTGTAGCTTCAGCTTCACTGGAGAGGACACTCCAGCGTCATCGCAAGATGTCGATTCAACACGGGAGGAGACAGATACCGTGTCACTCCCGAGTCGGACTGCACAACCATTCTTGGCGGTGCAGATAGACTCTTAAGAAGCTACACCATCGTCTCTCGAGACGGACAGCTGACGACGACGACGACGACTACGACGACGGTATTAGGTAATGTGATTCCTCCAACTTTATTCTTCTTAGGATTATGCAGGACCTTTTGTGGTTCCATATAAATTTTTGAAATATTTGTTCTAACTTTGTGAAATATGTCATTGGAACCTTGATAAAAATAGCAGTGAATCTATAGATCATTTTGGGTAGTATAGACATTTTAATGATGTTAATTATTCTCGTCCATTAACATGATATGTGCTTGCACATATTTATATCTTCTTCAATTTCTTTCTTTAGTGCCTTATTGTTTTCCTTTTACAGGTCCTTTACATCCTTGGTGAGGTTTATTTCTAAGTATTTTATTCTTTTTGTAGCAATTGTGAATGGGATTGTTTTAACTTCCCTTTCTGTTAGTTCATTATTGGCTTATAAAAATGCAACTGATTTCTGGATATTAATTTTGTATCCTGTTACTTTGCTGAATTCATTTACAAGTTCTAGTAGTTCCTTGGTGGAATATTTGAGTTTCTCTTGTACAGTGTCATGTCATCTGTAAATAAACAGTTATACTTTTTCCTTTTCAAATTGGACACCTTTTTATTTTCTTGTCTGATAGCTATGGCTAGGATTTCCAGTACTATAATGAATAAGAGAGATGAAAGCAGACATCCCTGTCTTGTTCCTGATATTAAAGGGAATTCTTGTAGTTTTTGCCTGTTGAGAATGTTGTTGGTAGTGAGTTTGTCATATATGTACCTGTTGATACAATCATGTGGTTTTTATCCTTCATTTTGTTTATGTGGTGAATCACATACTTAACATTTCTGGAACAAATCCAATTTATCATGGTATGCGATCTTTTTGATGCATTGCTGTATTCAATTTGCTAATTATTTTGTTGAGGATTTTAGCATCTATGTTCATCAGGGATATTGGCCTGTAATTTTCTTTTCTTTCTTTTTTTAATAGTTTCTTTATCTGGCTTTGAAATTAGGATAAGGCCTTGTAAAATGAACTTGGGAGTATTCCACCCTCTTGAATTTTTTGAAATAGTTTGAGAAGGAGAGGTATTAGTTCTTCTCAGAATTTTTGGTAAATTTCACCTGTGAAGCCATCCAATCAAAGGCTTTGTTTATTGGGAGGTTTTCTTTTTATTACAGTTTCAATTTCACTAGGTATAATCTGTCTATTCTGATTCTCTGATTCTTCTTGATTTAGTTTTGGAAGATGTATGTTTCCAAGATTTTATTCATTTCATCCAGCTTCTATGGTTTGTTGGCATATAGTTGTTCATAATATTTTCTTACAATCCCTTGTATTTATTCAATGTTAATTGTTATTTCCCCTCTTTCATTTCTGATAATATTTATGTGGGTCTTCTCTCTCTTTTATTTTTTTTAAGTTTTATTTTATTGTTTTTTTATTACAGTTGTCCCATTTTTTCCCCCATTGCTCCCTCACCACCCAGCCCACTCCTTCTCCCAGTCATTCCCCACCCCGTTGTCCTTGTCCATGGGTTATTTATATTGGCTCCTTTACTAAACCCTTCCCCTACTTGCTCCCCTTTACTCCCTCCCCCCTGATAACTGTTATTTTATTCCTTGTTCAATTTTGTTAATTTGTTTGTGTTCATTAGTTTCCTGTATCAGGTGATATCATATGATATTTTTCTTTCATTGCCTGGCTTATTTAGCCTAGTATAATTCTTGATGAGTGTGTTTAAAGATTTGTCACTCTTATTTATCTTTTCAAAGAATAAGCTCTCAAATTCATTGATCTTTTGTATCATTTTTAAGACCCTCTTTCATTTATTTCTGCTCTGATCTTTATTATTTCTTTTCTTCTACTTACTTTGTTATTTCCTTGTTCTTTTAAAAGTTCCTTTAATGTAAAATTAGATTGTTTATTTGAGCTTGTTCTTCTTATTTTTTGATAACCCTGTAATGCTATGAATTTCCCTTTTAGTATTGCGTTCCCATTGTCTCAGAACTTTTGGATCATTGTGTTCTCATTTTCACTTGTTTAAGGTACATTTAGATTTCTTCCTTGACCTTGTTGTTTACTAATTGTTTAATAACGTGTTTTTTAGCTTCCATGTCCTTGTGTGTGTTTTCAGTGTTCTTGTGACTGAATTCTAGTTTTATAGCACTGTGGTCAAGGAAGATGCTTGATATGATTAGAAGATACTTGAATGATTTCAATCATCTTGAATTTATTGAGACTTGTTCTGTTTCCTAACATGTGTCTATCCTATAAAATATTTCATGTGCACTTGAAAAGTATGTATATTCTACTGTTTTAAGGTGAAATGTTCTGAAGATGTAAATTAATTCTATATTATGTAGTGTGTTGTTTAAGGCTGCTGTCTCCTTGTTGATTTTCTGCCTGGAAGGTGTATCCATTGAAGTGAAGAGGGTGTTAAAATTCTTGACTATGATGTATTTCTGTCAGTCTCCCCCTTTATGTCCATTAAGATTGACTCTATATATTGAGATGTTTCTGTGTTGGGTGTGTAAATATTTACTAGGGTTACATCCTCTTGTTAGGTTGTTCTCTTTATGTAGTGACCTTCTTTGTCTCTTACTATAACCTGTTTTTTTATTTTAATTTTTGATGTATTTTTTGTTTTTCTACTACAGTTCTCTCACTTTTTCTCCCATTGTTCCGCACCACCCAGCCCACCCCTTCTCCCACAGTCCATCCCTACCTCATTGTACATGTCCATGGGTTATTTATACTAGTTCCTTTACTAAAAGTCTATTTGTTCGATATAAGTAGTCTATTTTATTGGGTATAAGTATTGCTACCTCAGATTTTTTCCCAAACAAGTATGCAACAAATGTTAAAGGGCTTGCCTTAAAAAGAAGAAATATTAAAAGCAAAACAGAAGAAAATAGTTTAAAAATAAAATGACTATATGTATCTATCAATAATAATCTTAAATGTAAATGGTTTGAATGCTACAATCAAAAGACATAGGGTAGATGAATAGAAAGGAAAACAACATCCTTGTATATATTGCCTCCAAGAGACCCACCTCAGATCAAAAGATACACTCAGACTAAAAGTAAAGGGATGGAAAAATATTGAGCAATACATTTCTAACATAACTACAGTATGATGATAAATTTTTTTGTTTCAACTTGACTGGGTCATGGTCAAACATTATTTGGTCAAACATTATTTCTGATTATGTCTCTACTGGGGTTTCTGAACAAGATTAGTGTTTGAATTGGTAGAATGTGTAAAAACTTTATTTCTCATTGTAGGTGGGCATTATCTAATCTGTTGAGGGAGGAATGAAACAAAAAAAGATGAAAAGAAAAATTTGCTCTCTCTGCCTAAGTGCTTGAGTTGAGGTACCTTCAAGGACTAGACTTGTAACATTGGCAGTCTAGTCCTCAGAACTATATCATAAGCTTTCTTGGGTCTCCAGCTTGCAAACAGATCATGGCACTTAACCTCCATAATCACATAAGGCAATTATTTATAGTAAATCGTGTGTGTGTGTGTGTGTGTGTGTGTGTATTTATGCATATAATCTAAAGCTATATTACTATACTATATTTTAATACTTGTTCTCTTTTCCAGAGAACTTTGGTTAATACACTAATACACAAAGGGTAAATGTCATTGGATATTATTTTAAGCTTGGTGATAATAAAAATACAACCTAGAATCATTTGTGCTGGAATCAAATAATTTTACTCCTTTCTTATTCTGCAATAAATTGCCCATTATGCATAGTTTGCCTCCATTAAATCTAATTTGCTCCCTTAATTCCAAGCCACTACCAAAAATCAGCTCAAGTCAAAATTATCTCCAAATTATGGAAACTACTGAAAAATAATTCCCATTATGCCCATTCATCCTAAACATAGCTGCCAATATAATCTTTCTGAAATAGTGTTTGTACCTGGCTTCCCTATTTGTATATAGAAGCAATCTCAGACTCCTCCCATAGACATGTAACAAACACCTCAAACTTTTATTTTATAAGTGTTTTGTGTTATTCTCTTTATATACTTTGACTTATCTCAATACCTAACTGCCACTGTCATTTTTTTCCCAAAATTCTCTTCAGGCTGATGCTCCCTCTTCTCTCTGTAACCACCTACCTGCACTTCAATTTTTATTTCATGTGTTACCTTTCCAAGAAAGTCTAATTAGTTATCTCCAAATAGTTCTGTTAAAAAGACTTTAATTAATAAATGTGTTTAATTTTTATGTTTAAAGGATTAAGAATATCCCTCACTGTCATATACAAATACTCGAAACATATGCTTAAGTAAAGTTTTGTTAATTTTATTATAATGGCTATTTTGTGGGGTTTTTTTTTTGCTGAATAATTTTTTTGATTAATTTTATTTATTCCATTTTTGTAAGGAGAAATTTTCCATGCAAAAATTGAAATTTTATTTATAAAGCAAAACAACCAATATCAGGTATTTGAAATACTTGATTAGGGTAATGTATCAAAACTGTCTCCAAATAAAAAAATTTAAAATCATCAAATACTTCATTTTAAAAATTTAATAAAAAACACCTTAGATTTAAATTTTATCAGAGTTCTAATTCTATCACAAAATGTTTTGTGAGTTATCTTCCAAAAATAAATTTCAATTAAATTAAAGCACACATTTGGCTCCAAATACAACTCTATCTATTGATCAAGGGCATAACACATTATCATGGAAAGTAAAAAAAAAAAAAAAAAGTGAAGCATACAGCTGAGGTGCTATAATTCAGACAAACAAGGGCTATTTTCATGGGTAAAAATAAGAAATGGCAGCTATATGTATAAATTGTTGTAATGCATCTGAAGAAGAAATGGTTTTTCAAAATCTTGCTATTTCATTTTCTTCATCATACTTTATTGTCATTTCATAGACTTAATTTAATGATAGGGAGAGAAATGCTCTGTTCTCAAAAGAAACAAGGTGATAGGAAACATGACTTGTAATTTCTCAAGTGCCCCTTTCAAGTGTGATTAAAACAGTAGAAAATAAAATTAAAGATACAAGAAGAAAATATGAGTGAGCTAATCAAGCACGTAGCTAAAAGTCAGTTAATTTATTTAAGTAAAGTGTTCATTCATAAACAATGGAAAAGGTAGAACTTGAGTGGTATCCCTCAAAAGGATAGTGCATTGTCCATAACTCTAACTGGAAACTTACTGATGCAGAAAGTACCCAGGGATTAAGTATGTGGTCCAAGCTCCGTTGTGCCTTTTTGGATAACTGAAGACCTGAATTTGGGACATAGAGAATTTAAATGTTGTCTAAATAAACAAAAGAAGGTCAAGTGTACCTAAACTATTCCTTTATCATTAGCAAGCTAAAGTAGTAGAGAAAGTACTTCATGGATAAACAATATTGAAAAACTGCTAAAAGAATGAGATAGTATATAATAATTTCATATTGAATGAAATTTTCTACATTAATAATCATTAACCATTTCTATAATATCTTTTTCATAATTTGAATAAATTTAAAGTAGTTATTATAAATTTATCAAAACAAAATATTAACAAGAAAACTAAATTAAAAGAAAAAATTAAGCAGACAGAAATAAAAGAAAATACATAGTGAAACTTCAAATTTTTAGTTATAAATGGAAGCAAAATGAAAAATAAAGATTACAGGGAAACATGTTTTATAATATAGCTTTTAAATATTACTGTCAAGTCAATATATATGCTATTGATAAATTTATCTATGTAAACATATAATTACTTTGGACAGTAATTATGACTCACTAGGTGGTGAGAGACCTAAGAAAATAAGATCAGAAGATTTTAACAAGGAAAGCTAAGCAAGTGTATATGAATGGACATTTTATACTAAACACAGATTTTGATAATATGTTTTCTCATGAATGAAACTACAGACTATCCACTAAAAAGAATGTTTTCAATAATTAGGTGGACATTGTGACCTACCCAGTAGACTGATGTCAGCCTCTTTCTTCAGCCACACTTGTACTTATTCAATGGGTTGATTAACCAAGTGCCTATGAGAAAAGGATGCTACTTATGCATGGTTCCAACAACATACATTTCTCATAGCAAGACTATGGCCCCAACTGAGTAGTCAACTATTAGTAACATTGAATTGTCCTTTGTCCCTGTTAGATATTATTCCACAGGGTATAGATTAGTTATCAAATTATAGATTGAAAGCAAGTTTTTTATTCAGTTTTAGAGATACAAATTCTATAAATGTGTTTATCTTCTTAATAAGCCAGTCATGCTCTGTTAACAAAATCATTCTTTTACTTACCTAATACTTTTTTGGTAGTCCACACAATATTGTTTCTAGTTCTGCAGCAAAAAAAGTAAATTAATATAGACTGACACATACTGGATTTACTGATTTTGTCATGTCCTGTATTGCCCAGAGGACTTATAGAACATGAAATGGCTTTTTTAATACCCAGTTAAGAATCATCTGGGGACAAAAAGCCTTACAAGTTTTAGATGCTTTCTCATTGGATATGATAGAATGCTGTTTCTTCATATAGCCAAAATATATTGTTAAGATAGTCAAGGAATTATTGGGAATGGATATATAACTGTTAACATTCAATGGCTTCATTACAAAATTTTGTCTTGTTCCATTCAACCCAGATATCTGATGGTTTTCAGGACTTAGAAGCTAAGGGAAGAATGCCTCCATATAGAGACCTAGTTTCAAAACACAATTATATGGAATTGGAAATTCAGTCAGCCACAAACCATGTGGATAGAAGTTCTCATTATACTGGACATATGATAACGCATTGGCTACAGTGATTGAGACTTAGGATGAAGGGAAATTAGAATTTCTATTTTATAGTAGCTCAGGGAGGTTGTGTGCAGAATTCAAGGAATTCCCTAGAGTTCTTTTCTAGTACTGTCATATTGACTGAACAGTGGGATCTAACTAGCTGAGTAAGGAGTCTGTCAGGACCAAAATAGCCTTGTGACCAGCTAACAAAATGAAGTAGCTTCTCATATTTTCTTTGTTTCTTTCCAAATTATGTATGTTTATACATATTTATTTCATTTTCTCCATTTACACTAAGATTTAAATTATGTTGATGGTGGCTATTAGCTCATAGCTTATAGTATATAAAGTTTAGAATGTGATTGTATTAAAGGAGAAAAGAACATCACTTGTAAGTGGAGAGAGTAAGCAGTTTGGTTTCTGTATTTATGGAGAGGATGAATAGGTTTTCCTAAGTATAATATTAAGACATTTTGTTAAAATTGTATCACAAAGAATAGGAAAGCATATTTATATATCTTTGAGTTATCAATATTTTAACAATTGGTTGACAGCATTATTTTTCTCAGGAAGAAAATGGTGTGCTTACTTCATCCAAACTAGAGAAAGAAATCTGCCTGAATAAAAATATTTTAGAAATTGAAAGTGGAAAATATAAAAATACTTCAGATATAAAAAAGCAAGGCTATTAAACATTATGATATTTTACAATAGATATTCTTGATTTCTAATTTAGTGCTTAGAATTATTTCAATTTTCAAATTGGTAATTTATACTATTATATCTTTGGTATATTCCTAGAATTTTATTTTTCTTTTTTTGTGTTTAAATGTATTTTATAAATAACTGTGTGGCACTATTAGATGAAATAATTATTTTTCAACTAATTAGAGGAAGATGGATATTAAGTAAGAGTTTATGTCATTAAAATACTGTATGTTTTATACATGTCTACAAATTCTGTTTTTAAATAAACGGTTGATATGTGCTAAAACCAGTTTGTACTTGGAAGTCTAATTTTGTAATAAGAGTTACTGAATTTTCTTCTATGATTTTTTGTAAATGTTCTATCTATCTATCTATCTATCTACCATTATACATGCATACATATATCCATTGGTTAATATTCTGATATTAATTAATCCATCAATTAATATTCTGAAAAACCCTATCATTTATGGAATTTGTACATAGATTATGTATGAGCTAATAAATATTTTTATGATGTACTTAAAAAGGTAAACTAAATATCAATCCTTTGAATATTCCACTGAAGTTTTCTTAACACTAATATTTTAACACACATTTTAGAACATGAGATCTTAAATAAAAATGGAATATCTGTATATAAAAATCACTTTCCTTTAGGATATAAAATAGCATAACATTTTTAATTAAATCCTCTGAGAGGTTGCTAGATATGTATGAGTATTATTTTGTTTAATCATTACATCCCTTTGAGAAAAGCTCAATGCCAGCATCATAGAGATTTAGAGAGATTCAGAAAGGTTTTCTAAATGTCTCAGTCATATAGCTAGTAAGCACAAATACAAGCTTCATGCAAACTTAATATTCACTATAATTCCTTGTAGGAAAAGTCTCCTGGAGAAGAAGGAATAGAATTGAATACCATTTGAAAATTAAAAAGAAAAAAAGGTAGTTATGCTCAGCTAAGTGAATAGCCTCTTTAAATTTGTGAACTAGCATGAAATTTGCATGAGAACAGTGTAATTTGGGGCCAATAAAATCCATTTTTAAAAACGCATTTTTCTAATTCTCCTAAGAAATAGTATATGCTGTTTCTGTTTCTCAGGTTTGTAGCAGTAACAAGGAATGTATATTTTAATACTCAAATGAAATGATAAATTTAAACTAAAGAGGAAACACCTACACAAGTCCTTATTAAAATTTATACTTACCATAGAAACTACAGACATACGCCAACTCAAAAGTAAATCCAATTTGGATGTGCAATGTTTCTTTCAAGTATAGAATTTGACTATATGAAACATTTTTTCCACACTGACCCTTTTCAAAGATCAGCCCAAATCATTTATGAGGCATCCCAGAAGTGTAAATGAAACCAGGGCCTCACTTTTACAATCGGAGCAGAGACTATCACCTATGATTAAATTATGGATTATGATAACTTTATTACCTATCCACTTGGCATTAAACAGTGTGAATCACAGCATGGGTCTCTTTCAGCTAATGCTCCTGGGATGAGGATTCAGATGAGACTATTAGAAATCAAAATAAAAGCTAGCTTCCAGATCTTTGGCAAGGAGATAATGTCCTTCTGCATTGTTTAAAGAAAATGAGAAGGCCCAGGTATAAGAAGCAATTTTCCTATGGGGCATACATACTTGAAAATGTTTCTCTATTTTCTTAGACACTAATAATAAAAAGAGAATGGTTTCTTTGCTAACTGCTAAGTGTCTTTTTCCACATATTTAACATAAAATTTGCCCCCATAGAAGAGGGTGCTATACGATGAACAAGAAGAGAACTGTTCTCCTGTCTCACATCAGAGATGTGTAAAACAGTATAATATAAACAAAACAAAGATGTTCCTGAACAAGCCACCATCTGATTTATTTTTCAATTAAAACTTGTCCTCTTGAGTTGCTAGTGTGATTCACTAATTTAGCTATATAAAATTAAAATAGCAAATGCTAATATTTCTTATTACTTCTGCTTCAGCATCATTTTATTATTAATAATATTTAATACTTCATGTAATAATTTCTTAATGCCAAATAAGACATTTTGAAACATACTTGTTTTTCTTTTAATGTGTTAAACATCTAATGATTTACTGATTGATTTCAACTAAAGCCAGGGATTTATGCATTTTACAAATCAGAAGTTGAGGTGAGATAATTGAGAATATAAAAACACAAAAGACATAAACTAGTAGGTGTTGAAAATGGAGCTCAAACCTAAGTCTGCCCACTAGTGTCTGTATACTATTTATTAGCTGATGTACAGATCATTCAGTTTTGCTTGATTTCTAAGATTTATAAGTAAAATAATGATGAAAGAAATACAGAAACATTGTTTCAATTTGGGGGGGGCAGTTTGCTCTTTTGTTTTTGACTGTAAAATGTTCTTCGTGTATTTATTTTAAATATCTGAATATGTGAAGGAGGCAAGAGTTTGAGAAAAGAAAAATGGTCGTGTTGCCTGATCCTTCTCAGGAAAGAACTGCAACAATTAAATTACTTTTGGTTGTTTTTGCTTTTGACAAGCATAATGCTTAAAATGATAGTCATGCTGTCAATAATATGCATCACTTCAGAAAAATGCAGGTGAATAAGGAATGTAAGCTGCAGTCAATGCTGCCTTCATACCTCTGCATGTTGCATCTGTGCAGGCTTCAGACACTCCGCGCATGATCCAAGGTGATTAAGGCATCCTTATATCCCCACTGTGACTGAAGCCCCGGAAGGAAGTTGTAAAAGGTCAAGTGAGAGTTAGAGTTGTTAAGATTTATTATAATCCAGAGCCATCTGCATGCAAACAAATTGCTTTCTAACTTGTACTTTCACTGAACTGTTTTGCCACAGCAAGAAACCAAAGAACTCTAATAGCCAATTTATATTAATAATTAATCCAAACATTTCTATATGCCTGGCCTTTCTCCTGTGACTGACACATGAACCTGCAGTTTATTAAAATCCACCACAGGCAATTAGGATATATCACTCTGGTGCACCTCCAATTGCCTACATGCCCATATAATAAAGCCTTTTTAATACCTTCAATGTTTTAAGTCTACATAAGTTAAACAAAACCCCATACCTTATACTTAAAATGGAGAGGGACAATCCTGTGTCCAGAGCTGTTTAGTCTCCTTTACTGCACATGCCCAAACCAGGTAATGAGAGTTCTAAAGTGAAAGGTAGGAAGGTGAAGCATTAGTCCATTTCTGGAGCACAAATTATTAAGATTTCAACACCCTGGGAACAGGATGGTAGAGTGGTGGGGTGCATTTGCCATTTATTTCTAGGGACTCATTTTAAATTTAATTCAAGCAGAATGATTTTGCTGACTTCAGGCTTTCACAACTTGATCTGATGAGACCTGCTTTATATGAAATAGAAGGAAATCTCTTCTAGGAAGTACATGAGCCACAGAAATATTTAAAAAAAACTATACAGATATAAACATCTATGCAAAAAGAACATAATGTAACACAAGTTAAAAATAATAAATCAATTTATTGACCAGGTTAATATATTTATTAGAACAGAATATATATGTTTTTATAGATTATTTCTTTTTTATTCAGGAGAATAATCATGTAATATTAAATAGCATAAACACAAGTTAAGACAATAATCTCCTTTGTCTTAATTATCAAAATAAGTTTTGTATCATAATGGATTATTCAGGATTAATTTTCATTGTATAGGATCACATAACTACTTACCTAATATTTGGTAATGTCAAAAAGAGAAATCCAATTTTGAGAAGTATATTATCTGACAAAAATAGAATGGGGCGGTGCATATTTATTTCATGGCAGTACAATTGCAGCTTCTCTCAAACATATTTATTGCCCAACTTTATACAATTATTGCTATTGCTTTTGATCATGTAATGAAAATAAAGTTACTTGTATTATAAAACAATTATAAACTGGTTACAGATGCCAAATCATACCTATTTAGAAGTTTGTTTACAAAATATAATTGTGTTTGATTCAGTCTCTTTGTGCAATTTATACTCAATATACACTTTTCCAATTGTCCTTCAGGAGTCAGGCATCCAGTTCTAGTTTATTTTGATGAAGGTGAGCTACTCCACATCATCTGGAAGGAAGCGTGTGCTATTCTTAGTTGCTATAACCAGCTGCATTACTGAAAGCAGGCTCTGTCCTTACACATTATAGATGGATAGCTTCAGATAAGAAAAAGCTATCTTGGTGAATGGTGGCCAGAATTTTGATGTTTCTGTCTGGTAGGTGAATAGGGTTATCATTCACATCTCTAGGTGATTTGGGAAGATGGCTGTCTGGAGCAATAGATAAAGTCTCATTGGATTCTTGCAGAGAAAAAGAAATCTAAGAGAAGCATGTGAATTTATTTAAAAACAAACAAACAAAAAAACCAACAGAAAACAAAAAAACAAGTGCTATAGTTTTCAGGCTAAAAAAAAAAAAGAAATGAGTGGAAAATCACTTGCATTTTTTTTTGATAGTCATGTTCTTATGTTATTTAATTATATGCAAAAGATTAATAGAAGAAGGATATATAAAGCTTCTTGGTTATTTTCTTTTAACAAAGCAACATAATGGCCTATTTGGAATAGTTATAAGGTAGCTCGATTCAAATGATAAGATTAACTGTAAATGATATAGTATGTAAAATATGCTTCCTAATAGAATGGAGGTCACAAGTGAGAATCAGTACTATGTCCAGAGGATACTTCCTTTTTTCAATTTATTTGGTTTTGTTTAGTAGAATTATTTTAAAGAAACTAATTATTTAGTGGCCCCTGAGAATATTCAAATTACATAAATTACAGATGAGTGTACATGATATTTTTGACTAAATATTTTCTAAAATATGCAGAGAAAAGTTCATTAGATGAGCACAGAAAATGCATCCATGCTGGGAACTGGAAAAACAACAAAATTTCTATGAATGTAATTAGGTGAAAATATATATAAATTTTAAATTTTAATGATTACAGACTGTACCTCAAAGATCATAACAGGAGTGCATCTTAGAAAATATACTTTATTTCTTCTTGATACAATGAACTCATCTTCAAAAGAGCATTATAATAGCTACCACATAAGATTACAGAAAGAATTACGTTGAATAAAAAATATTTATTACAGTGTATGAAAGAGCAAGTACTCAATGGCTGTTAGTTATTCTCTTTTGTATTTCTGGAGATTTTGTAATGATTTTTCCACTCATGCTTGCTAACTCTGGTAGGGTGAAGTTTCTATAGCTGGTTTTAGAAACAGGTTGGCATTGATCCAATTTGATTATTATTTCAAAGAATAATGAAAGTAACTATAAACGTAGTTTTCTAGAAATATGGCCTCTGAAAATGCTGATTTTTCTTCTTAATTGTGAATTAGGTAATCTTATCTCAAAGACAATTAGGCCCCATGAATGTTAAAAGCTGAGTCTTAGGTCTTAGATATTAGACTTATAACATAAATTCTGGATAATCTTGTTTTGTTATTGATAACTCCTTTGTTCTTTCAAATATATTTTAATATATTTTATATATGTTCTAATGTGATTAAAGAACTACAGTTACACATCTTAAAACATATTTTGATTACTTTCTTTAAGACAGGTAATATTTTGTACAACTGAATTAGCTGAACCTTCTTTCTTCACGTCCACCAACTGTACACTAAGAAAATGTGATACTCTTTTCAAAATCAAGTTATTAATAATGTAACTGTTAGTGAGTTAACATTAAGACAATGACACTCCATTAGGCAATATTTGAAAACAATGAGGCTTCTGGTTAAGATGACAAACTTGAAAAGGAAAATGCATTACCTGCAACACATTCTCCCACAACCACATCAAATTTGTAATTAAACTGCAGAACAATCACTATTCAGAACTTCCTGAAATCTAGCTGAACAGAAGTACTGCACACAGGATTTAAAGAAAAAAAAAGGCACATTAAGACCGGTAGAGGAAGGAGAGATGTAGAATGGGCTGATCTCTCACCTACTGCGTGCTGATTAAGAATTGGGAGGGATATCTTGGCTACAGAGATCCTCCTGAGGATCAAGAGGTCAGCCCCACACCAGGTCACCCAGCCCAGGATTCTAGTGCCAGGAAGAGAAGTCCCCATAATTTCTGGCTATAAAAACCAGCAGGAATTGTTGTTGAGTAAGATGGAGGGCTTCTGGAGTCCCAGGTGTTCCTATTAAATGGCTGGCAAGATGGACTTACTCAGAATCACTCACACTGAGCTGCAGTGCTGAGACAACAGCTTGAATGGCACCAGGGACATACAGAGAGAAAATTAATTGTCTGGCATCAGAGCAGGAGCTGGAAGGGCAGCTTTCTCCCAGAAAGAAGTGCTTGCAGAGGCCATTGTTGCTTTTCTGATCCTTACCCCCACAGGGCCAATGAGCATGAGCCGTATATGAGTGTCCATCAACTTGGGTATTAATATTTATCCCACCCTGGTGATTCCCTAAGACATTGCCATACTCTTGCTGGGTCACCCAAGCTCTTTCCAGTGGCTTTTTCATGCTAATGGCCTCTCTTGGCTCATGTTTCTGACTTTCCTAAAATCTCCTGAACAAGCAGCATCTGGCCTTGGTGTGCCCTATACCACTTACTAAGTGGCCCCAGGCCCAGTAATAGTGGTAGCTGTCCTTGGTTCACAGCTTGGCCATTCTTGGGCAAATCCAAGTCCAGCACAAGTAGCATACATCTGTGGATTTCTTTGTAGCTCATGCTGGGTAGCCCTGGGCAGAACATGGGTTGCTACTGAACTTGTACTGCACCTCCTGGGAGGCCCCATAACCAGCACACATGGTGGACAGCTTCAGGTCACATCAAATAACCACACAATCATCTCCACAAGCAGCACACTCAAGGGGAAGACTCAATGTGCACCAGAGCCCCAATGAAGAAATTTCTACATCATGAGGGTGGGTCTTTGCACCACTGATCCTCCATGGTAGTCACAGCCAGTTCTTGTAGCTGATTGCCTGGGGATAAATCCCTCCCTCTGACATGCCAATAGTAATCAAGCCTCAACTACAATAAAAGGGTATGCAGAGCCAGCACAGGTGGTGTGCACCTGGAGTGCCCAGCTTAAATGAAGAGGGAGGCTGTGCCACTGGACCCTAC
This sequence comes from Furipterus horrens, assembly GCF_987537825.1. Lineage (NCBI taxonomy): Eukaryota > Metazoa > Chordata > Mammalia > Chiroptera > Furipteridae > Furipterus > Furipterus horrens. The sequence continues at coordinate 27,134,693 of NW_028327182.1, read as the reverse complement.
AGGACAGCTAGTACATATGGCCATACTATAAAGCTTGGGAGACATAACAGTTCTACCTAATACATAGAAACAAACACAGGGAGGCTTCCAAAATGATGAGACAAAGAAACATGTCCCTAATGAAAAAACAAAACAAAACAAAACTCCATAAAAAGAACTAAACAAAATGGAGACAAGTAATCTACTAGATGCAGAGTTCAAAAAACTGGTTATGAGAATGCTCAATGAACTTAGGGGAAGAGTAGATGAACTTCATGAGACTTCAACAGACAAATAAGACACATAAAAACAGAACTACAAAGCATAAAAAAGAAGCAGTCAGAAATGGAGTATACATAACTGAAATGAAGAATACATTACAGGGTATGAATTATGGAGTAGAAGAAAAGGAAAATCAAGTCAGAGATTTGAAAGACAAGGAAGCAGAAAGCACCTAATCAGAATAGAAAAAAAAGAAAGAATAAAAAAATGTGGATAGCATAAGGAGCCTCTGGTACAATTTCAAGCATACCAATATTCTCATTATTGGGGTGCCAGAATGAGAAGAGAACAAACAAGAAATTAAAAACCTATGTAAAAAAATAATCACAGAAAATTTTCCAAAACTGGTAAAAGAAATAAACATCAAAATCTGGGAAGTGTAGAGAATCCCAAACAAGATAAATCCAAAGAGCTCCACTTCAATAACCATCATAATTTAAATGGCAAAGTTTAAAGACAAAGAAAGAATTTTAAGGGCAACAAGAATAAAGCAGTTAGTTACCTACAAGGGCACTCCCATAATACTGTCAGCTAATTTTTCAGCAGAAACTTTGCAAGCCAGAAGGGACTGGCAAGAGATATTCAAAGTGATGAAAAGCAAGTACTTACAACTAAGATTACTCTACCCAGCGAACTTATCATTTAGAATTGAAGAGCATATAAAGGGCTTCACAGACAGCAAAAAGCTAAAGGAGTACATCACTAACAAGCCAGAATTACATGACATGTTGAAGGGTCTTCTTTAAGAAGAAGATTAAAAGAAGATAAAAAATAGGAATAATACAATGGTAATGAATACATATTTATCAAAAATTGAATCTAAAAAACAAACAAGCAGAGGAGAAAGAGACTCATAGAAAGAACTTTTTGACAGTTGTCAGATGGGAGGGGAGGTTAAAGGAATGGGTGAACGGATTATGAAGTACATATTGGTAGTTACAGAATAGTCACAGTGACATAAAATACAACATAGAGAATGTAGTAAAAAATATTGTAATAACTATGTATGATGTCAGCTGGGTATTTATTGGGATGATCGTTTAGTAAGTTATATGATATTTAATCACTAGGGTGTACACCTGAAAACAAATAATATTTTATATCAACTGTAATTGAACAATTAAAACATAAAAAAATGAAACTTCATTCCAAAATGGATTATAAAGTACTATATTAAAAATAATACACTTTTGAGACATTCCTAAGAATCTGTTAATCAGTCAGAATAAACTTGTAATGCATTTGCTTATTCCTGTATCAATTGTAGAACCATTGCTAATTTTTCTTGATTATTTCAAATGCAACTTAAAGTTAATCCTCTAGGATTTTAAACTGCAAAAAATTTTAAATTGCAAAACTTGGAAGATTTTATATAAATATATACTTATGGATTAGCTACAAACTTTATCTCTATGAAAGTGTTGAAAAAATCATAATATCTCTTTACTTAGACACATCTTGTTTAGATTTTTGTTAAAACTATATTTACTCTGTGTGTTCTTCCTAGAAATCAGCATACTCAATATAGAAAACTTGTACAAGTCGTGGATATCTTTTAATCTAAGTTTCTTTGTTATTAAATTATCAGAAGGATAGATTTATCTCTAAGGTATTATTCTGCCAAAAATTAAGTAATTTTACACCTAAATACACTTTATCACAAATATGTTATTGTATTTATAATTGGAGCGATAAGTACCCTAATAGTTTATTTCCTAATGTTAAGTTCCATAGAGCTTTGTCTAAACAATTTTTTTAATATAATAATTTTATGACACATATTCCCTCTTTTAAATAAGCAGACATTTATTTTTATTAGAATTCAGTCTTACAGTACTATTGTTTTTAATAATATGTATTATGTAATAAAATGATGATAATCTTTAATTAAATTATCATTAGTTCACTCACTATTTAGAGAAAGGTAGGTGGGAACAAGTTATTTTAGTCTGGGTAAACTATGATGGAGAGAGAAATATTTTCTTTTTCTTATTATTAAAGAAATAGGTGAAAACTAAAAAGTTTATCACAGGTTGAAATCAGTAATGATGGCTCAAGGTTTTATTTTATAAAAACATATTATTTGTACAAGGATGACTAGAGGAGGAAGGTCTCTGAACTATGAGTTGTTTTACTAAGTATCTTTGAATAGTATGAAACCCATAGCAAACTCACTCTTTCAGACAATGGTACACTTGTTCTGGATTTACAATATACATCAGAGAGCAAACCATGATATTAAACCAAAGTTGTTATATTTTTAAAACACAATAAAGATATTATTATAAATATTTATATAACATTTATACTAAACTCTTTAAATATTTATGCTAAATGATGTGCATCATACAAAACAACTATTTTAAAATTTGTGAATCCTTGTTAAATTGTGTGTGAAAATTAATTTGCAAAAATATATTAGTAAGTTCTGTACCTTGCAGTTTTGAAAATGTTTACTAATTTATACTTTCTTATAGCTATAATTTACAAGTGTTATACTGAACTATTTTTGAAATTTAAAATTCTATTTTGTGGATTTATACATCTATATCTATGTATTTTTTGCTGCCACAATAATTTTTGAACAATTCTGTCATGCTGATTTTACCTGTTCATATTAGAAAAGTTGACTTACATATGGTGAGTAATCTAAGAAATCTACTTACATGAACTCACATCATTATTATAGATTTTATATTTAAAATTCCTAAGGTTTGCATATCATTGAAGTACATTTTATAGAAACATTTAATTCTGCCATGGTTTTCTCTTAGAGTAATTTAGAAATTTTGTGAAAGGTTAAAGTATAATTATAATTTATGATTTCATAAAGTATATGAGTGTATAATTCTACTTGAGATAAGGTAAACAAGTGAAAAGCATATGCTTGCAACAAAACTTCATTTTATCTTTTGACACAAGCAGATGACTAATTAGTGGCTTTTGGGAGGATTAAAAAGATGATCCCAACTTGTTATAGTACTATAATTTACTGAATATTATGATTGCTGCTTTAAATGACACATTCTTCAAAGGCTAATGATACATCAAATAGTATAAGAATACCAATTAAAGGGTAACGGTCATTCCAAAGGTTAATACTTGTAACACTTTAAAGAGAATAAATTGATGCAATACAATCCATCTTAAGGAAAAACTTCCCTTCTATGATGATGCGACCAATTTTCCTATTGACAGTTCAGTAGACATATTATTGTTTCATTTATTACCATTAAATTGTCTTAATAAAAGCTTTGGAATGTAGAGAGTGTGAATCTCTAACATCATAAAATGGGCTTATCTAGACTATGATTATTTGAACAAGGGAAATGTTTCAAATTTTATAGAAAGCAAAATGCACCCAGTAAAAATGCCACAGCCATATGATGACACTGAAGTGTTAAGCAAATGCCATTGCCCTATGTCTTATTAATATGCATGCATCTATTTAAACATAACACCAATCAAAATTTATTTTCCTTCTGAAAAGCTTAAGAATTTATAGAGTGACACAGATCAAAATTGATTGCTCACTGACTAATAGGTTGGGGGAAAGAACTATCATATATGAACATTATGAACCTTACCTTATTTTGAAAAGGAGCTCGAGTGAGAGAAATAGTCTTCTGGCTCCTAATTCATGAGGTGACAGTGATAAATGAAAGAAAGTTAGCTCCAGCTGTAGCTGTATTTTAGCCCCTAGATTTTTTTTCTGCTAGAGGCAGTGAAAAAAAGAATTGCCAATTAGTAAGAAACAAATGCTTTCTTTAAAATGGTATCTAAACAGTGTTCATCAGGGAGTCATTCATTTTTCTGGAAGTGAATTTTTTATTTATTTTTAAACAGAAACATCCAAAAGCATGTAATTCATTTGGGGGCACATTCTATATCTTAGAAACATTATAATAAGTAGCTTCATTTTTTCCCAAAGTTAAGCAAATTGAACATCCTGTGGAGAGATAAAGAAAATAATATTTCACTTAATAGTGTCTATGCACAAGACCTTGCAGAAGGGGAAAATGCAAAGCACGAGGCTAAATTTAAGGAGACAAATATAAACTGGTCACATTTACCTGTTGTCTTTTTTTTTATCCCAGGACAATTTAGCCCCACTTTTACATGAAAATGTTTCCTTAAAAAACCACTAAAATCTTACTGACAAACCCAAAGAGTCTTCTTGATCTATCTCTTCATTCATTTACTCATGGTTGAAATTAAGCCCTATATTTCCACAGCCATGAAATCAATATACCCACAGACAATGCGTTAAATAGATCCATCACGCCTGTGAAGAAATCATACAGAAAAATGAAAGAATTGCAGACCAGAAGAACATTGCTTAATTTTTTTGCATCTGTAAAGTAAGAATTAAAATACCTAACATATAAATTTATTATAAATATTAAATAAAAATATGAGAAATATTATGAAACATTAATAATAAATTCAACTATATATATGTAAATTCTGCCTCATTTATTACCTTAACTTTTTCCTTTCCTTGATATTAATTTGAATACTTATAATAATGTTAATAGTTGTAAGTGGAATGATGCATATCTATGTTTTAATAGCTTCTCTCTTTGTCTCTTTCTCTGCTCTCTTTAGTATATAAGTTTACATATTTTAGAAAAGCACTCTTTCTACTAACAACAAATTATTGACTATGAAAATGTAACATGCCTACATACACACTACCCAGTTTAAGAACATTTTTATCAATGAAATTGAGTCCTCCATGTACATCTCAATTCTATTATTCTCTTTCCCATCTTCAACTCCAAAAGATATAATCACTCTCATTAGCTTCAGATAGATTATTGTGATCATTTTGAGTCCTTAAGAAATTTTGTCATTCTCAATGTTTTCAAGTCTACCTTATTTATTACTAATATACCTACAAGAGCTTTCTTATGCTCAATGTTTTTATGGTATAGCTTTTGCCCCTACTTACACTTTCAAACTATCCCCCCCATTTTCATGATAAAATAGGTACATTTTCTTTTTCTCTCCCTCTCTTTTTTTCTCTCTGTCCCTTAAGTTGGAAACATAGCTATTTATTTTTATCTCAATTAATTACCAATATAATGATAAAGTCTATATAAATCCTTTTGATGCTTAAACTGAATCTTACAGGTTGTGATACATATTCTAATTATAATTATTCTTAGTGTTTACATTTCTGTTCTAATTGATCTTTGATCTATGAGACATTGGCAATGATTTCTTAAAATTTTAAATGTAGGGATTTATTTATCTACTATAATTGATATATAACTTTATTATATTATGATCAGAAAAACAAAATACAAATTATTCTTTTATGTGCTTAATAAATTCTTACTTTTACTTATCTATTAAATGTCTTTTTGTAAACATAGTTATTTTCTTATATTTATGCATGCCTTTTTATTAACAATTTTAATTTATTTTTAGTCATTAGACTTAATTAAACAATAATGATAACAATCAGATATAAAATTTTTATAGATCCTACTACATGTCAGGAATACCAAGATAAGTTTTCCACATACTAAGTAATTTAATTTTTTACATAAATCTATTATGTAAGCAGTATTGTAATATTATACAATGAGATAGAAGCACAAAATAGTAATTTTTTAAAGATACAACAGCAAGTTAGAGGAGAAAAATGACATTGAAAAATAGAATAACTTGAAAAATATTTCAGAGAGAAATGGTATAAAAGATACTTTTCATTTCTCATGAAAATATTTTTAATTGGTGTGTTTATGTTTTCAGGTGGTTTCATATACTAATATCCCCTTTCTTCTTTAAATGTGTTTATTTATCTAATTTCTAACTCCTTGATTTTTCAGTTCTAGTAATTTTAATTTTGATAGTCTCTTTAGTCATGTTTGTGTGTGAGTATATGTGTTTATGCATGGGTGTGAATTCCTTTGAAGTAATTGTGCTAATAATCTATCATATACTTTAGTCTGGAGCTCATTGCTCTGTGAAGGTATCAGTTATTCACTTAACCAATATGTATTTGGCAAAGGCTAGGACTTAGTGCTTGAAAAAACCAATTGATTTAGTTGCAGGTAGAACACAAGCTCTAATATGAAGAGCCCCCACCACCATTATAATTTTTTACCATGTGTTTTTTGCAATATAAGCATTTTCCAAGCAGTTATTTGCATTTTCTTCTCTATAATTTTTATGTTATTCTCTGTAATTTATTGATTCAGCTCCTTGAAAAAACACACAATTTCTTTTATATGCCTCATACAAAGAAAAGAAATACAATGTAGAATTATTATTATATAAAAATAGATATAAATTTCAGTAAAATTTTATATTGTCATTTTAACTTAGAAATTGTATACAAACATACATTTATTTTTTTACTTTTGGAGTAAAGTAGAGGCTGAAACGTGTTGAATGGTCCATGTGCAATTTCCTTTGAGAAAGAAAGGCCTGTCAGGATTATTTGTCTTCCTCCACAGAAATAAGACACATAATAAGGAATCCTACACTTATGGATCTTACAATATAAGTAGATTTCATATCAAAGTAACTGATGTAAAAACATAATACAGATTTTCTTCAAACAAATCCATAATGTAAAATTCTGATATTTGATGATTGTGCTTTAAACACATAATATGTACTTTAAATATCTCCCAACTATCAATGGAATTACCCTGCTCCATCCATAACCCACTTCAAAAATGTTTAAGACTAATACCAAATACTTCTTAGATAAACCATTTATGCATGGTATATTATACAAACATAGTTATATGTACACTAATTTATGCATTTTCCGGACCATAGATAAGCTATTCCCATGTCACTAATTCTATAAATATATAAATAGCAGCAGCTTCTCTTTTTAGTGTATTCTCTCTTTGTACATTGATCATAAAATACAAGTGAAGAGGAAATAATGAAATGTAACTATTTTTGGTAGTTCTTAATACAACAACACATTTTCTCATTGTTATAGATAGGTTTGAGATATAAACTGTTCTTTACATTTTCAGTGAGAAATCTAATCTAAACCTCTGGCTTTTAAATGTTTCCTGTGACTTTTGTTGTTTTTTGACAGTTGTAGAGACATTTCACTCATCGTACAGTGTAACTGGCATTCTGCCAACAATTACTAAACCTAGCGATGGATTGTTAGCTCTAGGGAACTGCCAGAATGGAGTAAAGCTTATTCAAACTTCAAGTAATTAACATAAATGTTTACAAAAGGGAAAAAGTGGTATATTAAACTTTCCTTTTAAACAACAGTAGTTAGATTTTGAACTTTCTTTTAATTTGAATATTTCAAAATTTTTACTAGAATTCTATCATAAAAGCATTCTTTCTTGTCTTATAAACCCTGCCAGCATTTGTTAATTAACAAGAACACATAAATTATATCTGTAAAAATATACAGAATGGCATTCAAGAAAATATATTTTGCATAAGAGTGCAAGGCAGTGTGGGTTAAGAATAAGAATGATTAAATTAATTATTACTGGATATGTATATAAACTGCTTAAAGTCATGTGTGGAAGATATTAGCCAAAGAACACATGAGGTCTGTCTGAAAAAGGTCCAACCACTGTTAATATAACTAGAATGGTTCAAGCAACATTGATGTAACCTGGCAGCCAAGGAAAGTGGACTAGAATGCATGTGTGAACAATGATGACTTCACGGTACTAGTAAGTCAGGATGGTAGATGTCCTAGAGTGAGCATATGTACTATGTGGCTGTCGTTTTCAAAATGATTGAGTGAGTAGAGCAACGAATCTGCATCAAATTTTGCATTAAGCTTGAACATTCCTCCACAGAAACTATTTAGATTCAGAAGGCCACAGTTATGGGCAACTGGTGATTGGCAGCTTCATTATGACAATGTGCCTGCTCATACATCACATTTCAGGCAGTTTTTTGGGAAACATCAAATCCCCCAGGTGACTGAGCTCCCCTATGGCTAAGATTTGGTGCTTTGCAGCTTCTGGCTTTTCCCAAAACTAAAATCACCTTTGAAAGGGAAGGGATTTCAGACCACCAATGAGATTCAGGAAGATACAATGGGGCTGCTGATGGCAACTGGGAGAACTGTGTGAGGTCCAAGATGCCTACTTTGAAGGCAACTGAGATGTCATTGTCCTATGTATAATGTTTCTTGTATCTTGTATCTTCTTCAATAAATGTCTCTGTTTCTCTTAGTACATGGCTGGGTACTCTCTGAACAGACCTCATATATGCATATATGCATAATTCACGGACACAAACATGTGGTGAAAGCCTGGGTGGGGGGGTGGAGGCAGGGTATAGGAGGTTGAATGAGGGGGGTGAATGAGGGACATCAGTAATACTGTCAACAGTAAAAAAAAAAAAAAAAATTAACCAGAAGAGCAAAAGCGGAGATTACCTGTTTCTTTTGCAACCATAAGTCAGCTTTCCCATTTATCAAAGTATCCCAGACACTTAGGTCAAATTAGCTGCAGAGCAACACAGTCCAAGAGTAACACCTGATGATCAGCACTAACATGTGAAATAGGATCCACAACTATGTAACCTCCATCACTTTTCTCATTCCTAAAGAAATAAAAAATAAAATAGAATTTTCTCAATTAGTGATAGAAGAAAAGGAAAAAGCAAAAACAAAACAAAAAAGCTCCTAACCTAATATTCTGATTCAGTAGCTGGCAGTGAATTGTTCCATTTAAAAATATATTCTGAGCACATAAAATAATGTAAAAAGTAATAAAACTCAATGAAAAAGCAAAAAAATCTGGGGTTGAATTACTACCTAAAATATAAGGTGTTCAAAGCTCACAATAACTGTCCACTAAGTGGTGGTTTCAGGTTAATAGATTACCTTGATTTCCTTCAACCTCATATCATATTTCCATCTTCAATTCACAGGAAAATATAAGTTACCTGAAAGTTCTGATTTCTCTTTGAGGTAGGTTGACCACAATTAGATACAACACAAGCACAAAATTTAGTTGATACATACTTCCTAGTAAGAAAAAAATGTGTTTCATTATTTGAAAATTATCTTTATAAATTAAAATTTATACAAGCTTGAAAGTGTTCACAGATATCCCAAAGTATTTGAAATTGAATATAAACTTCATAGTTAAAATACAAATGTAGTAGTTTTTGTTTAAAGAAACAGTTCTTAAAAAAGCCTTAAGTCTTTTTGAAAAAATATAGTAGTATTTAAACTTGTTCATTACATAGATTTTACAAATGTACATGCATTCAAGAAGAAACTTTGATTATTTTTGCTTAAATAGATGCATAGAGTTGGCATTTATAAATTCAGAACCTATTTGGGATTTTTTTAAATAGATAAGTATTTAGATGATGATGACAGATGATTGATAGATGATGGATAGATAGATAGGTGAATAGATAGATAGATAAAGATAGACAATTGTGTCAATATATTTACATGTGGATACAAAGTGAATTGTTACTCATATATTAAGAGTTCTTTCTCTAGTTAACAGTTCCGTGTAGGTTTGTAATGGAAGCTTGGGAGAGAGAAGCCCTGGATGCTGCTTTGCCTGCTACACATCTAGTTCAAATCTCCAGCATACTTTGCTCTGTTCAGAGGGAGATTATTTGCAGGGGGAGCTCAAAATTCTTCTACAGGCTCATCCTGGATTTTGTTAGAAACCAAAGAAAATTAGAAAAGGCTCCTAAAGAGAATGCTAAAGCATTAGGAATGACTTGTTAGATACACAGAGAAATTACAAAAATATATTATCTACATAGCAATACTCTGGTACCTAACATAAGACTACTATGAAAATATTTAACCAAGGAAAATAAGACTCACCATTAAATTGAGCTTAATTTGCCTACACTGGATCACTTATCTTAATTCAATGTGTTATTTTTAATAGCAATTTGCTGGGTTGGTTAATTTAAAAAGACTGATCTAGGAGAGTAAACTTGAGATAGTAGAAATCTTTGGCATAATTTAAGAGAAAATATTTAAAAATCATTGGAATGCAAGAATGCTAGGTTGAATTTATCACAAGGCATAAGAACAGTGATTGACGAACATAGATTTCAGAGTTAAAGTACTTGAGGGATTTTTGTTGTTGTTGGCTCTGTTAAATATAAGTGGGTAATATACTTAGCTCTGATTTGAAATTATACTGAAGCAATTTCTACAGTGTTCATTAAATGTCAGTCTGATTAAAAATGACCTAATGTCAAGGGTGCATGATCATTGATCTCTACCACTACATTTTGATGTGTAGATCAAGGTGAATCTGATGTAGTTGACAACCATATCAAAATTTTAAGTGTTTATTTAAAATGTTATTTTTCTTTTTAGAAAATAAAATTCCTTTTGAATTATTAATGTTTTCTAAGTCAGCCATTGAAGGAATTACTCCTGGTTAAGGTAGATTACTGCACAAACTTTTGAATTACTAAAAAGAGCAGATTCATAACAGAGATTGTCTTGGACAATTTGTATCATATAAAGTGTGTATGCAAGTAACTTAAAATCATGATTTGGGAGAGTATGTTAAAAACTTATTAGACTGAATTATCTATCACTATTGATTAGGACTTACTTTGTGGAACACATATTGTTAGGCATATGGGAGATAATATAAAATGAGTCAAACTCATTGTTATTGAGGATTTTACAATTGTATTATATTTAATAGTAGCTCAAATATATGTTCTAAGTGTGAGATTTTGAATTAATGCATTTATTCAATAGTCTAGACCAGTGGACCACTAATCAGGTGCATATACCCCCAATATAGAGCATGCCATTATCCACTGAGATACAGAAAACAATAATAATTACACACACATGATAACATAAGTATATGAAGTTTTACTAATATTTCATTCATGAGTTGATATTGATGCCCTCTCATGTACTTGCATCATTTATGGTAAGCAGAGTAGGACAGGATTTTTCACATTGTGGAGTCATTGACAATGTTGTCCTCATTTATTCGTTGGCTTTCCATATTACAGTTTTCATGTTTCTGCAATGAGGACTAACAGATGTAATATGTAACTAATCTAACACGTGCAATGAAAAATCAGCACAAGACATAGGGAATTTGTGCAATGAAATCAAACTTGAGTGTAAGCACAAGAAAACAGCAAAGTTGAACATTGTTTTAATATTTGCATGATGACTCATCAAACCTAGAGTATAAAATAAATGATGATGTGTAGTATTCTACTTAACAAGTGTTTTTAAAATGTTTTATCTTTCTCTTTAAGATTCAAATGGTATTTCTAAATGTTAACAAGCAAATAATTTGGCTTTATTTTAGTAAAAATATTTTATGAAGAGAGAGATAACATTAAAATAATTACTTAGAATTTTCCTTGTTATTTTACTTTATCTACAATGATATGTGCCATTTATAATAGTCTTACCCTATTCCCATACTTAAAATATTATAAACAATGAATTTTCTAATCAAACTGAGTCTTTCAAAAACAGATGTGCTCTAAATAAAAACCAAAAAAGTACTATAATTCCCATTAGTTTTTAAAAACAATCAAATGACATTAAGGAGACTACAATTCTACAAGCCAAATTTTAACAATAATATTTGCATAATGGTTACATTGGTTTGGAATCTGATCATCATTATTTAGGAAACAGTTAATAATGCACTTCCACTTATTATAAAATCCATTAATTTATTTATCTATAAAATCTGTTTTTCAAGTAGGATAGTCATTACATGCAATTACCAACATAAACCTCTAAAGTACAAAGTTTTATGCTAAAACTTTAAAAAGTGATAAAACATATTCTATTATGATACCAATATTTAATAACAAAATTAACTCAAATCTCAAAATAATTTGAAATACACCCACATGGTGATACATAGAGTGTAATAAGTCATGTTTTAAACCATAAATTTCAATTTAAATAAATAAATAAGTAAAATCAGCAAGATTTTTATATAGGAAAATGAACTTCTTATATCTGTAATATATAAAAATATTAAAGTATGTATGTTATTTTTAGCTCATTCATTTTAATTTATATTTTTGTTCTCTTTCATATTTAAAAATATTTTAGCACAGCATTTCAAATATAGAACAAAGCATTAAAAAGTAAGCACATAAATAGACATATTTTGAGGTTAGTCCTTAAGAAATTTTACTAATTAGATTATTGATAAAAATTCTGAATATGAATAAGTGTTGATTTAAATCTATTTAGATTGACATTTTTTAATAATCAAAAGTTATTTCTCTAAATTTAAAACTAAGAGACATGACCATGCGAAAACACACTTTATCTGTTTTGTAGGGTTTTATTTACTTCTGTAATAATAAACCTTGGATATACACATGGTATAAAATAACTTAAAAAATTAAATATGCATGTTTCTTAACTGAATTAGCATGTCGATATACAAGCATTGGTATCTATTTTGGACATTAGCAGATAATAATTAAAATACATTGCAACATTAAGGGTGAAATACCACTTTTAAAACAAAGTGATTCTGATTCTTGGTTAATTCCTATAGTCATACTGAAGCATAAAGATATTTTGGTGGATCAAAAAACTGTGGTACATCTACACAATGGAATACTATGTAGCAGAAAGAAAGAAGGAACTCCTGTCATTTGCGACAACATGGATGGAACTAGAGAGAATTATGCTTAGTGAAATAAGCCAGGCAAAGAAAGCAAAATACCATATGATATCATCCAATACAGGAAACTAAAGAGCAACACAAACAAACGAACTAAATAGGCAAAGACTAGAATAGTAGTCAGTAGGGGGGAGGGGGGAGGGAGAGAAGGGGGATAAGTAAGGGAAGTGTCTAGTCAAGGAACGTATATGAATGACTCATGGACATGGACAGCGGGGAGGGATATAATTGTGGGAGAAGGGATGGGCTGGGAGGGAGGAGCAATGGGGGAAAAATGGAACAACTGTAATTGAATAACCAAAAAATAAAATTTAAAAAAAAAGATATTTTGGCCCAACTTCTTTATCTTAATGCCATTCGTCGTCGTCGGCAGCCGTCCGTCTCGAGAGACGATGGTGTAGCTTCTCAAGAGTCTATCTGCACCGCCGAGAATGGCTGCGCAGTCCGACTCGGGAGTGACATGGTATCTGTCTCCTCCCGTGTTGAATCGACATCTTGTGATGACGCTGAAGCTACAGAGCCTGGGCAGGGTAATATGGAGGGTCTGCTGTTGCCCATGCAGCAGACCCCCCCTCTCTTCGCAGCTGAAGGGTCCAAGGGAAAGACGAAGTCGATACAGCTTGGCTTCAGGTGCGCCGCAGGAGTTGCCAGTGTTGACTACAACGTCAAACCGCCTTAGGGACTCCGGCTCCGGATTTTCTGTCGGGGTTTACTCCCTTAGCCTTTCCCCTGAAGAGGTATGCCGCAAGGCAGCGGAGGTTTTTTGGAGTCAGAGTTTTCCTTCTCTGCTTAATGCCATTATAAACTAATTAACACCCATAAAAATAGACATAGTTGTGTGCAGAATATTATGAGTGTATAATCAATGTTTTATATGCAAGATATCCTAATAAACACGTTGCTTTGAGAAGCTGAAATATAAAATACAATCCATATGCTTGCAAGTAGTCATACATAAATGTTATAACTCAGCTTAGAGCACATAATTTATTACTAACTTTCTAAATGCCTTACTATGAACCAATGAATAAACACAAAATATCAATAATACCAATGTATTATAAAATATGCAAATATATACATATTTTAGTATAATATAGTAAGATATAGAAGAGTCGTCGTCGGCGGCGGCAGCCGTCCGTCTCGAGAGACGATGGTGTAGCTTCTTAAGAGTCTATCTGCACCGCCGAGAATGGCTGTGCAGTCCGACTCGGGAGTGACATGGTAGTATCTGTCTCCTTCCGTGTTGAATCGACATCTTGCGATGACGCTGAAGCTACAGAGCCTGGGCAGGGTAATATGGAGGGTCTGCTGTTGCCCATGCAGCAGACCCCCCCTCTCTTCGCAGCTGAAGGGTCCAAGGGAAAGACGGAGTCAATACAGCTTGGGTTCAGGTGCGCCGCAGGAGTTGCCGGTGTTGACTATAACGTCAAACCGCCTTAGGGACTCCGGCTCCGGATTTTCTGTCGGGGTTTACTCCCTTAGCCTTTCCCCTGAAGAGGTATGCCGCAAGGCAGCGGAGGTTTTTTGGAGTCAGAGTTTTCCTTCTCTGATGTACCCTGACTGGAAGATCGAACCAGCGACACTTAGCTCGCAAGCCGACGCTCAATCCACTGAGCTAAACCAGCCAGGGCAGTATAGAAGAGTATGGTATTACAAAGCCTCATTATGTGAGCAATAGCTTGGTGTGTGTGAAGCATTGGTAAGTTTATCATTTGACCCAAGTTTTGGCTGAAGGTCGATATTTTATGCATAGAACATTCACAACAATTGGTGCTGTGAGCAACACATACAAGAAGTCTTTCTTATTTTGCTGTGTACTGCTAACTAGTTTTGCCTCCTACTGACAAGTATATTCTTAAAGCTACTGCTTGGTGGCTACCTTGCATTTTGAACTATGTTGCCTTGTACTGCATTTCCTGAGTTTTACCAAGTTTCATTCTTAACTAACCTATATGAGGAGAGTGTCAAGAATTGACATTTAGCAACAGTAGTAAGGCCCTCATTACAGCACCCTGGGAAAATGTGCCTTTCCCAAGAAACATCTATGTGTTTCAAATTGAACCATGTGTCTTGGTCCCAGCATGAATCATCACTCAGGTTAGGTTCAGAGAAACACCTCTTACCCTGTGACTCTTGAGTGTGTGTGTCAACAAGACATTAGCCTCTGTTCTGTAGAGGACTCAAAGGAAAGACTGATAGCCTGTGCAACATAAGTTCAATGAGAGGTCACGCATTTGTGGGAAGAGCAGTTACTATTGGGCATAATGAGGTCATACTCCTAAAAGCAGATATTTCACTTACATGTTATCTTTATATTAGTCTGTCTATGCCTCTATCAGTAAAAATAATCCTGATTGTCATCGCTATATAGAAAAACCCCTAAGGCAGAGTGGCACAGCAGCACAGCCAACAGATTACTTCAGCTCTTGTCATGGAAAGACCCTAAACCCTGATGATAATTACTTGAGAATCTCTGGAAGAAAAATAAAACAGCTTATCAATACAAGCATGGTAGAGAGGAATTCCTGAAGTTTATAAAGTAACCACCAAATAATACATGCAGACACAAACAAACAAATAAAACTTAAGCATAGGTTCATCATTGGAAATGACAGATAATCCAAAATTTGTTAAAACAGTTTACATAACAAAAAGATTAAAAGGCACAATACAACATTAACTATAAACACTATTTTGTACTGTAGCTCTCTAAAACTTTATCATTTCGCATAATTGAAACTTTATACCTATTGAATGATTATTCCCTGTTTTCCTCTTCCTCAGCCTCTGGCGACCACCATTCTACCCTCTGCTTCTATGAGTTTGACTGTATTAGATACTTCATGTTAGTGGCATCTTGCAGTAATCTGTCCTTCTGTGACTGGCTTATTTCACTTAGCATAATGTTCTTCAGGTTCAGGGTATATCTCATGTTAAGTGTTCTTACCACACATAAAGAAAACAAAAAAATAAACACATAAATCCATCTTATCTATTGATCGCCACTTCACCATTCGTCTTAGCCAATTTATGCTACTCTGCTGGACATATTTTTGGGATTTCATATGCTGGTGATCCCACTAAATCTTTGTTCCATTGGGATCAACTATCTTGGTTGGTAACAGATGGCGAGACACCCCCCTCACCAAAACAATGGGGGACATTACTCTTTATAGAGAAGTTTTCTCCAAATGTACCACATATATAACGTGTTTTAGAAAAAAACTACTCTTCAATACTGACCTACCTAATTCTGATGATGTCACCAAATTACTTATCAGAAAAAAAATTACATAGTGTTGTCATTTATTCCTAAATTAATATCCATATAGGGGGTCAGAGGGTAGTTTACTTTGTATCCATAAAAACACTGTGGCAATCTTGAAGTTCAAAGGGTGCAACTTCGATTTCTCAGAGAAAAAAAGCCTCAGAGATAGGCCTTACCCCTTAACCTAAATATTTTTATTCTTTCTCATTCAGGATCATTATCAGTGAAAAAATATTTTTGTAAAAAAAAAAATTTCACTCTAACCCCTCAAAGTGGCCTAGATGGACCAGAAAAAATTCCAAAAATCTCCCAATAGTGATTTATTCATTCACAATGACTTTGTATTTTCTTTCCTTGTAAAATATAGGCATTTCTTAAAATTAAAACAACATTCTCTGATGATAATTGTGTAAGAGAACATGGGAAAGGGCATTTTTAGAATTTCTGCACCCCAATTTTTTTTCAAGAATTATTAACACTTACACATAAAACAATACTTAACTTAATGGATGTGTCATTCAAGGGTTTACCATTTTCAAGGTAAACAGTGTAAAAGCACATGCCACTAGAATTATGCAGACAAGGCACAAAATGGATTTTATTAGAGAAATCTTAAAATCATTTAAGTAGTAGAGTACAAACTATGTCTTGAAATCTAAATATCTGAAAACTTAGATGAGCACTGATGTTTTCTATACAGTATAACCTGTATTCCAATCATGACCTCCAATCAAGTGATGCCCTACATTTTTAACGGACAGAGAAACGAAGTATATAATCAGACTATTTAGCCGTGAAAGTGTAACAGGGATTAAAAACTATACTACTTGGACTTACCATGAAATGGAATTACAATAAAATGTACTAACAAACTGATAAAAAGAGCTCACATACTGCCAGTTTCTTTGTAAGCATATTGCAAGCACCAGCAGTTCCAATTCCCGCTTGCACAAGAAGCGACCTTGACCATGACTGTGGGTGATGCAGCTCACCCATCTGCCAGATATTGGCTGGCATCAACCAGTTCCAGGATGCTGATATTAAAGATCCATATCAGGACAAGCATGGACACTGCTTGCACATCCACAGCTTCTCCCTCTGATCTTTTTGTTTTGCTTGTCCTTCTCCCTCCGTATAAAAACCCCTACCTGCTCTGAGATGGGAAGATGAGCTTTGAGACGAGAGTTACTCTTCTTCCAGGTTGCTGGAACCTGATAAAACCACTTTATTTTACATCAGCACCTAACTCTTGAGTATTGGCTTTTGAAGTGGCAGGCAGCCAGACTTGTGTTCAGTTACAGAGCACCTCGGTTAGCATTATGGCAAGGGAAAGTCTGTTACACACCTTGATGGAGAACATTCCCCTTAGAGATAAACCAACGTATTTTTTTTTTCTTTTTCTAGAGTGAAGAGATGCACAGGGATCCAGGAGTCACGATTTCATCATCATAAACAACATCTGGGAGCAGAAAAATAGTCTGTAGAACCACCAGAAAAAAATCAGTTTCAAATTCATGTCTGCACAGGTGTTCTTAAACTGAGCAATACGAGCTACATATTTTTCCCACTGAAGTTATACAAACTATTCATTCATCCGCTCAGGCCAATGCAACAAAAGTGGATTAGGAATGGTAGCAGAAGGGAGAGTGAAGGGAGAGAGAGGGAGAGAGAGACAAAGAGGGAGAGGGAGAGGAAGAGTCCCTAACTCCAAGTGACACAGTTACCTGGGAGTTCATCCACAGCAAGGAGGGTGGGCAACACAAAAATAATTTAACACAGTTGGAATTTGTGTTCCTGTAGAGGCTCTTGCTAGAGAAACTGGTATGGCTGACAAATAGTATGGTATGTGGGTAACATGACTCTCACTCATTTAAAAATAAATTTTCTTTGGACATTCCAGCCCATTATTATATATTAATTACCATGATAGGTTTTATTATTAATTCAGTGCATTCTAAATAGAGAATTTGTCACAAATACTTGATTTGGATTTTTCAGCCTAAATGCTTTTCTTTCAATGCGTTTACTCCATACTGTAATGCCCATATACAAAATAAAGTTCCAGTATATGAGTAGGTTGTTGTATCTGTGTTCCTATAGATAAACCATATATGGGTGTGTCTTAGTAATTCAGTGCCTGTTGGCTCTTCTTTTACTGTTAAGCTGTTTGTTTTGACCTACAAGTCTATATAAAGGTATAGGTCAGTATGTCTACAGTATAGTCATCTAAAGTAGAAGACAAGTGATATTTGGTCCATTATAGAAAGAATTTAATGTTTCTATTTTGATGCAGCATTCTATTGGTTTATCTACTTCAGAGATGAGCTGTTAAGAGATTTTTTTCTGTTTTTAATGAGTGTTTAGCCACATTTATAAAAGTGGCTAAGGTCTTAGAAGTCAAATTTGTTTCTTAATTAGAGGCATTATTTATTTTTAACAAAATGGAACTTTTAGGGGTTACATGATTTTAAGGTGAGAGACCAATTTCAAGGTGAGAGAGGTTAGAAAATGATGACTTTTTTTTTTTTTCCAATGAGACAACAGATCTTCATTAAGATCTTGGAACAGACCATTTACTGAGCTATTTAAGATAGGTAGGAAGTACTACAATCCACAGACCCGAAGGCTGGGCAAATAACAATTGAGTCTTGTTGACAAAAGTTCTAGTTAGCTCTGAGACTGGCAACCAATATCTGCAATTCCACAGGGTCTAATAGAGTTAAGAGACTCCAAAAAGGAGCTTCATTTACCATCATCTTGATTATATTCAAGAATTCTCAGTCTAAGGGGTTACATTCAAATTTAGATATGTATCTGGATATTTGATATAAACATAATACTTTTCCAGTTGTAGGATGTGCTATCACCAATTGTCAGAGGCCAATTAACCTTGGGCCAGTTTATTTGTAGTTGGTAGCTGAAGAACAGCAGTTTAACTTCAACAGGGTGTTTATACATTTACTAATACTTCATAATGTACTAGGGTTTCCTCAACCCATTGATGATGATAGGCTGCTGGCATAACAAATGCAGTAAATCTTTTTTTTTCCCTATAAGAAATACAACATTGGCAATAACCAAACCAAAACAGCAATACCAATAAGACACTCACAATATGGGTCAGTTCTGTAAGTGTAATGATGGCTTCTTTTTTATCTAAGCCTCTATAGAACACAGAAGGCTCAAAAACCACTGTCCTTCAAGGGCTTGAGACTATTATTATACTAGCAAAATATAGTGGATAGTACCATTACTTTAATACATCTTGGGAGGAGATCAAGTTATTTTTCTTTTTCCCAAGTGTGGTATTATTTCAAGTTTATACTATGGCAGGCTTTATGGAAACAGAACATTGTTCACTATGTATAAGACTGATTTTTGGAGATGCCAAAGATATGGGTTGCAATGCCTATATTAAATCTGCATGTCTAAATGGATGGCCAGGAAGGTTCACCTCCCATCTTTTGCTATCTTATCAAAGTTGGCTCAGCAGGTCTCAATTAGTTCAACAGAAGAATAGGTTAGTATTAATTACTTGGGATCCCAAGGCTTTCTGCTTTTAACAAGGCCCATTTGATGACTAGGCAGTTTGCATTATAATGTAGGTAAGTCCTGTTCTTCCCAAACTGAAAGTATAGACTGTTAGATACAGGGACTTGGCTATGACATTCATAGACATCTATACTCAGTCTAAACCATAAAATAATGAGTTTGGGGTATTAGATGTTCTCTGCTAGGAATTTTTTCCTCAGTAAGTCCTGTATTTTATATCTCCATCACTTGGTACTAGTGGTATATGTCCACAAACATTTTACATGAAAGTATGGCAAAGTTTTGATAAGCTGAGGCACAAAAAAGTCAGGTAAAATAATTATTATGCAAATGATTGTCACTTTTTTTCCCTCCAGAAGTGAAGTCCATGGTTCCTCTATTCATTCTATTTCTCCAGGTATTTCGCAAGTGAATCAGCTGCTTTTAAAGAAAACAGCTCACAGTGAGTAACACAAGTTTGAATAATTTGTTTCTTTTATTCACTGTCAATCTCCCTATTCGTGTTTTTTTTTTTTTTTTAGCTGTCTAGAGTAGCGATTTGCTAAAATATTTGTGGGAAATAATTTGCAATGTTATTAAAAATTAGAATGAGTAAGGGCTCAATCTCAAGGTAGTATTTATTAATCTATAGCTAACATATACTGATTGACAAGGTCTGTCTGGAAAATGTCCAGCTATTGATAATACTATAATAAGAACGATTTGTGTGACATCGATGTTACCTGGCAGCCAAGGAGCATGGACTGGAATGCTCATGTGTGAACAATGACACAACAAATCTGCATCAGATGTTGCATTTAGCTTGAACATTACTCTGCAGAAACTATCTGGATAATTTAGAAAGCCATGGCTATGGGCAACTGGTGATTGGCAGTTTCATCACAACAATGCACCCACTCACACATCACATCTTGTGCAGAGTTCTTTGGTGAAACATCAAACCACCCAGGTGACTCAGCCCCACTACAGCCCAGATTTGGTGGCTTCTGGCTTTTCCCGAAACTACAATCGCCTTTGAAGGGGAAAAGACCTTGGACCACCAATGAGATTCAGGAAAATATGATGGGGCTGCTAATGATGATTGGGAGAACTGTGTGAGGTCCCAAGGTGCCTACTTTGAAGGGGACTGTGGCGTCATTGTCCTATGTACAATGCTTCTTGTATCTTCTTTAATAAATATCTCTATTTTTCATATTACATGGCTGAATACTTTCTGAACAGACCTCATACAGTTAACATTCTCTGAGGACTATTTTTACTGCTTGTATTAAACTCATTACAAGTAAAAATTTGATAATTTACCCAATAGTTCTATAAAAATTAGAAAATAAATGATACCTAAATGGTACTCAGAAATCCAGATATATTAATTTAAAAGTTTAATATAAAAAGTTAACCAGTATTAAAAATAGTTTCAGCTATATATTTTCCTGAGGAGGGTGATTTAAGCTGTTTACCCTCTGGTTGAGGAGGAGTGTTAATGATTTACTCTCCAAGTGTCCTTGGTTTAGGGAAGATAGGATTTTGTGATTTACTAGATGGCTATACAATGCTTGGCCATTAACAATCTACTTAGTTTCCCTAGTCCACTTGTACTGGTTTATTGGCTTGTCTCACATTTATACAACTGATATAAAAACATGAGTAAATCTCAAAAATATTTTTCTGACCAACTAAGTCAAATGATTCCATTTTCACAAAATTCTAGAAAATTCAAACCTAATTATTATTATTATTTTTAGTTTGGGGCATCCCTTCCTTTGGCAAAGATCTTTTCAAGCATAAAGAAAAACATAAATAAATAAATATATATAAAAGAATAAAAATATTTGGACTCAAAATTTAAAATTCTTTACTGAATAATTCTGTAGATACTGTTCTTCATATGATGAAAAACTGATATACTTAGCATAAAGAGCTCTAATATTTTGATAAGAAAATGATGAACATCCTAATATTCTATTTGAAATCTTTGAATGCCTAATGCATAATACATAAAATCGACAACTGTACTGTCAATGATAAAAAACACCAAATGCCTTTGAGCACTTGTTTTTCACCTGAAAATGCTCAGCAATTTATAATTCTCACAGTTTTTAATCTCCACCAAACCTCTTTATGAATCATACCAGTTTTTCACATGAGGAAACAGAAGCACAGAAAGGTTAAATCATTTGACAAAAAATATGCAACTGGTAAAGACTTTCCTCCATAACAACAAAAAAGAAACTTGTTTGACTTCTGCATTGGCAAATAAAATTACCAAGCTTTGTTGAAAGAGAAGGGAAGTCTGTATTTTCTGATATTGTTGCTAGAAGAGTAAATTGTAAGATCATTCTCATGTGCAATACAGTGTCATATGTTAAGAACTTTATCAACACTTATATTTTTAATCCAATAGTTCAAGTGCTAGAATATGATCTTGAAAAAATTAGAATTATAACGTATCTATGTCTTAGAATGTATAATACAGTTTTAGTAATTGTAGTTTAAAATTAGAAATATTTTAAGATCTCGACAAGTAAACATTTTAATAAATGTAGTGTTAAATTAAAGGGTTGTTTCAATAATTGTAAATTATGGGGAGAAATGCTTGTCATAAAGAGAATATATATGTATGGGAATATGTCTGTTGTGCACACACACGTACATCTGTGTTCACATATGTATATGATATATAACATTGTATATATATGCAAACATTTATACATATAAACACATTGGATACATATAAGCAAGGTATAAACATCATAGATGTTTGTATATACCTCATTCTCAGTTTTGTTTTCAACATGTAATCATATATATGTAAAGGTAAAAATATTCAAATATTTATAATATTTTCAACATTGTGACTGTGGATTTGTAAGACATTTTTATTTTTAATCTTTTATTATTAATAATTTTATAATGAGAAACATAAAATGACTGTAACTACAATAATTTTCCATTGATGAAGGAGCTAACATGATTTTAATATCTGAATTTGTTAGGACATAGTTATCTCTGAAAATTCTTAAATTTCACAGTAGCCTTCATTTAAAAAAAATTAGTGTATGGCATTAATTGTGCCAATTAAAAGTTTCCTTGTATCCTAATAATGTATCATTTAGTGCTTTTCCATTCTGACTCTGGGCTCATCCATGTGACTTGCTTTGGCTAACCAGATTTTATTAGCAAGCATAAGATAAGCAAAAGCCTGAAAACTTGTCCAGGTATCCTTTTACTCCCTCTTGCATGACTGGGCTTGCTTCCTCTTGAATCTCTGACAAAACAATAAGAATACTGCTGGAATGCTGTAGGTATGTGAAGGATACATGGAAAAGAGCCCCGTGTCCTAGCCGAGGCCACTTTAGGAGCCAGCCATAGCTTGGCAACCTACCTCAATGGATTAACAAGCCCACTTGATCTGCCAAAATATGTCCCAAATTATTACAACTACACTTTCCACTTATAGTCAATAAAAAATAATATTTTTTTAAATTGTTTTAAGCTAACCTGATTTGTTATGTAGCATTATTTTAGCAATGGATAATCAATCTTCCTTGTATGGAAAGTCTATATTGGTCAGTTCAGTAGAGACAGCTGATGCATTGATTGTTTTGTTTATACAAAGCAGATAGGACTGAAGATTTATGATACTCAAGTTAAAAAATTGGAAATATTTACATCTGGAATATATGCAGATAAATCAATATCTATTCAAGGAATATAATCTTCCTAAATGGTCCAATAGTTAAGTATTATGAATGTTTTTAATATAAAGACAATTTTTATAGCTCATTAGAGATGTATAACTCTCTGAGAAATAACGTAAATTATCTATTATTTGAGTTTTTATGTTTCATAAGGTATTGATTATTTTAGCCCATGATATAATACCCTGGAGGAGCAATTTCTTTTGTGTTTAAGACAGATATTTGGTTAAAGAACAACAACAACAACTATAATCATGTTGCACAAATACATGTAGCAAAAAGTTGTTGGATAACTCATTTATCATAAGATAAAATTCTATGAATTCATTTTAAATCATAACTAAAACACTATATTGGTGAAAAGTCAAGATAAACATAAAGGAGAATACACTAAAATCTATATAAAACAACACATGACTGAAAGTAAAAAAAAATTAATTTATGTCTATACATTTTCAGTTTTGCATTATTTGTCGGGTGGTGACTGAAGCACACAGACGGGGTTAATAAGTCATCTTGTGATTTTTAAATCAGTGTTTAAACTGTATTTCAAATTACTGACCTGTATCCATAATATTAGGAATAGCATTACTAATTCATCAAAAACATTGAATCATGCAACACTGGAAAATATTTAATTCATTTTAACTCATATTTGAAACAATTTGCCTGAAGTCACATTGTGGTTGCTGGTTTAGAGCTTGGATGAATATTCTTGTCTCTTGGCTGCTTATTTTGTGCTGCTTACCCTTATCTCCATTCACTAAAATATTTTTTACATTTAAGAGATAAAACTAAAGCAATTAAATAACTACACATACATTCCTCAACAATTGGCTATAGTTACATCTATATGTTAAGAGACCACAAATCAAGTAATAAAATAAATTATATGTGCAGATAGGAGTAATTGGTATGTATATCTATGCTTATTTTTTTATTATGATTTGCTTAAAAATCATTTTTTCAAAGTGACAGCTATGAAGGGCTATCTTTTTACATTATTCAATTAGTAGAAAGGCTTCCTTCCATAGGGACTAGTTCACTACACTTTCCTTAGTTATCTGTTTATAATAAATATTGGAATCTACTTGCCCAGCAAAATCTCCTATGTATAGGGAGAGCATGTGCAATCCATTTAAGTCTTTGGATTGGATTCTGAATGATGATTCATATGTTTGTGGATGGTAGTTAAATGAATGTTTGGATGAATAAATTATTGATTGGTGGATGGATAAATAAACACCTAAAACAAATGAGTGGCCACTGGATGCCCTCATCACGTAAAATTGATCTATAGGATCATGTGTCATGATTTCTAAATAGCAGTTATATTCAAAGATATAATTATGACATTGAATTTAATTTTAATAAGACTTATGCAACTGATAAATTGCTGGTGTGTTCTTGTTGGAAATACAGGCACTGCTGTTTCACCCTTTCTTACTGTCTGAGAGAACACTAAATTCGCCTCTCTACCCACCCCACTATTGATCTCTCCTTTTCTACTTTTCTTCAGAGCTTAGAGAGTATCTTAATTATTCATACATGCTCATTAACCTTTAAATTTAGTTCGTGAGATACTTTTCTATGATTACAAAGGGAAAATGGAATTATCTATGGAATTGTGCACTTGATGAAGTGTTGCTGTTAATTTTTTAAAATAATTTTTAGGTAACAAATGCTTACATAGTACTTACTATGTACCAGAATCTGTTCTAGTACTTATTATGTACCAGAATCTGTTCAAGTACTTAAAATATTTATTTATTTATTCCTCATTACAGCCATATAAATCAGGTATTGATTTTACTCTAATATTGTCAATATGAAAATTGAAACAGAGAGAGTATATTATTTTGCCCAAAGCCATACAACTAAGAAATAGCAGAAACTATAGAATTCCAGACTATTTCCAGGGCTAAGCTCTTACCCCTATCCTCAGTTACTTCTGACATATTACTCATTTTATTTAATACTGAGTTTGATGTATTAGGGCATTGTTCTCTTTATTGAGTATTTTAATAATCTGCTGCATGGTTTTTTGTTTTAGTTATCAATCTATGACAGCTTATCCGTTAGTTTTATTAGGACATTTTAGAAGCTCAAAGGTTAAAAGGTAACAGCTTTTTAGAACATTCAAAATATACTGGTATTCCTGTGCAGACTATTAATTTCATTGACTGCAATAAGCGAAAAGAAAAAAATCTTTCAGGACTTTAGCTACTGTATGCATTGTCACCACCTTAGAGCAAGCCCTTATGAAGACAATACTTCTTCTGATGTCCATTAATATTTCTGCACAGCAAAAGGTGAATAGAAATTTACTCACCACTCTTGAAAATTTGTCTTTTTCAAATCATCTTACATTTTTTAGGAAGAGAGAGGCAGAGAGAGAAAGAAAGAGAGGAGAGAGAAACAGAGCAGCTATACATGTCCATATTTATGAAGCAGCTACGGCAGGATGAAAATATACATTGGCAAAACATCTCACTTAGGTATTATAGAGTATCTGTCTGAGGAATAGCACTGAGGTTATTTAGGAAAGAAACTCTGTTGCTTAGCTGAAATAACTTACAATTTTATTGTGGATACTGCTATATGGAGTGTGGTAATAGGGAGTATAAATTCTTTCATAGGTTACTAGAAATTACAACTGTATTGGAGGTAAGTATTCCAAGAATACCATAAATATGTTAATTAAAACAATGCAATGTATTTTTATTTTACACTTACATAGAATATAAAAAGCATATTCAAATGTGTTTCACTGAATTTAATGTTGTTGAGAGGCTTTACATAAATGTAAAAAGAAGCTGGTGTATTGAACCCCAAATCAATTTTTGAATTTTAAATGACTGTAAAGTCTTACTATACGAAGCTTGCAGTCCCATTAGGTTTAGGCAGTGAAAGATTTCTATCTATTAGTGTGAAAAAAGAGGAATAAACAGAAATATATAAGAATTAAAGAAAACAATCATGGAACAGCAGACTCTATCCTTTCTGATAAAATTTATTTTCCAATGAAGTAAGCATGATACATTCCAAATATATAAGCATATATCTTGGGCATACAAATGTAATGAACATTAGCTGCTTTAGTTGTTTAAAAATCATTTTACTAATTTTGATGCTCAAAAGTAGATCAGTACCCTAGTAATAAATCTTGATGCTTGCTTGTTGTTAGGTGAGGAAAGAGTACTTTCACATTATTGAGGGTAACCAGGACTATATTTAAAATAGCTTATCAGACTTACATTAGAATTTAATTACAATTAGCTCTGTGATAACTAATTACATTGTGTCCTGTAAATTATCCCACAAATCTCTATAACGACAAGTTTGACATAGCATATGTGCAGAGCTCAAACTACTTCAAGACAATGATAATTTATAACTAAAAATACCTTTTGAAAATGAAGAAAAAATATTTTCTTTATAATCATTAGGATATTCTGGACTTAAAAACAAAATATTAAATATAGAAGGAAACTCAATGTCATATATAATTGGTTATAGAATAGGACAAGATGTTTTGTTCAATGACTCCATCCTTGACCTACCTAAGGATGCTGCCTGTTAACTGAAGTGACCTAAGGTCTTTATTTATTAGGAAGACACAGCAAAGAATAGTCTTATGTGAAACTTAGTGACAAGATTAAAGTGAAGTATATTTATCTTATTATAATTTACACTTTGAAATTCTATCAACTTTTATGTCAATGTAAAATTCTTGCTAAACATAAAAAAAAATTACATTGTGAAATTCTTCATCTATCTAATTTAATTTCAGTAATCCCAGCTGCTCCCAATGAAAGCAACCTTAACCCCAGATGATTAACATTTCCTAATCATATTACCTGGAATAACTTGAAAGGACAACAGGTTTGGGAATGAAGTCGAAAACATGTGCTTTCAGACTTGTGTCGGTTTCATATTGCTGCTGAAACTAATTAACACAACGTAGTGGCTTAAAACAATATAAGTTATTATTTTACAGTTCTGGAAGCCAGAACTGTAAAGTCAAACTTACTGATCTCAAGACAAGGCTAAGGTAGGGTTGATTTCTTCTGGAGTTTCTGAAGGGCAAATCCATTTCTTGTCTCTTTCAACTTCTAGAGGATTCCTAAACATATGAGTTTCCTGTCCTTTTCTCCTCACTTTATTCGGAGCTCTCAACAGCAGAGATTTTAACATCTATATTTCTATCAAGTTTATTTATAAGTATCACTTTTTCTTTTAGTATCTCACAACTCTACCAACTTCTGCTCATCATATAATTCTAAAACCACTTCCACATCTTCAAGGTATTTATTACAGCAGCACTCTACATCTGGGTGCCAAAATCTATATTAGTTTTGTTTTTTTTTTTTTTATTGATGCTATGACATATTATCTCAAACTTCATGGTTTGTAATGATATAAATTTATTATATTGCAGTTCTGAATATCAGAAGAGCAAAATCAAGACATCAGCAGAACTGCATTCTTTTGGGGGGCTTCTGGGAAGAAGCCCCCTTGCTTCTTTTATTGTACCACGTCAACTTCTTGTTTCTATCTTCACATTTACTACTGACTAGTTTTCCAGGCTTCTTCTTATAAGGACTCTTGTGATTACTTTGGACCCACGTGGATAATCCAAGGTTAATCTCACCATCCTTCATTATTTCAGCAAAGTCTTTATAACCATGTAAGGCGGCATATGCTCAAACTCCAGGGATTAGAATGTGAGCATTTTGGGGGACCATTATTCTAGTCACCACTGATGTAGTGTGTAAAATATTTTTCTCACATTCTGATAAACTAAGGCAAAAGAATGAGACAGAGGGATTTCCAGAACTAAGTAGTCTTGATATGTTTGATTAATGAAAACTGTCAGTGCCAACATATAAAAGAATCTTAAACACACAACAGGGTGTTGATATAATGTGGGAGATAAAACAAAGCAATTTAAAATTTAGAAAAGATGAATTGGCTAAATCAGTAAGAATGGTTTATCAATTTTTATAAATATGTAAATGAAATTGATAAAGGTTTGCCAAGAGCCTAATGATGAAACAGGATGGCAATAATGATTGTAAAATTAAGGTAATAATAATAATATCTACACTTGTAAAATAAAAATAATATTGAGAAGTAATTTATTAAAAATATAGATACAGAACAGTATTTAATAAATTATAGTTACAATTCATCATTCTACATATTCTGTAACAAAATTTTTATTGTTTTCATTTCCACATAAATCTCAACTTTTAATAACTGCTATCAGAATCATTATAATCATCATATTTACATTTATAAAAGCATTGCCACTTAACTTTATATTTGTTATTTGAATTGAAATCAAACTAGTTTTATATTTCACAAAAACTGACATTGGATTACACTATTATTCTTTAAGAAGATAATTATTACAGGTGAGTTATTTAAATATCAGAAACAAAATTCTAAACATTTTACAGAATTTTTTATAGAGAAAGTGTATTGCAGTCATTTTATCTCTTCAGATATATATTAGAGAAGTTATCAAAAATATGCAAGGTAAATTTCAATTTTAAAAAAGTTATGAGTTTGAAATTTTTAAAAATATTTAATTGTAATATGATAATATTTTATTGCATTTTGCATTGATAAGGTACCACAGTTTGTGCTATTTCTCCATAGTGTAAAATTTTGTTAAAAATATTTCAAATAAGACTGTTATAAAGTGAGCTCTAAACAAAAATTGAAAAGCTTTCCCTCATAAATAAACTTGATAACATTAACAGAAAATTACTTAAAGTAAAAGTGCTTGAGATTAGAAAACCAAGATAAAAAGTAAGAAAGAAAAAATAAATTGTTTTGCTTTTGTATGTGTTCATATTTTTTGAGAAAAATCACTAATATTTAAGAACTGGTTTATTACTTGATTTTTGTATACCTCTTTTTATTAGGTTTTGATTTTTTTTTAGTTTTAAAATTTGTTTTAGAGCATTTTATTTTCTTGTTTTGTCTTTCTTTTGTTTGCCATTTTTGGTGATTATGGGAGGAGGGGAGGTAGGTGGATGTGGAAGAGGGTATAAGGGGGATAAATGACAATGGAAAGACAATAAAATTAAAAAAATAAATTTGGTTAAAACAAAAAAGTATAAAAAACTGAAAGAGGAAGAAATATATGAAAACTCTATGCACTATCTGCTCAATGTTTCTGTATACCTAAAGCTGCTCTAAAAATAGTCTGTTAATGTAGAACTATTTCTATTTTGTCATTTTTTTAGTTTTCATTTTTCTTCTGATATTCTAAACATGTTTGTTCATTCTGAACATATTTTTCTTTCAAGTCCTTAAGCATATTTATAATAGTTTAAAGTTTTTCTAATAGTAACATATGTTATTATGTCATTAGTGTTTTTAACTCCTTTTCTTGTGGGCCCTGGTTTTCATTTGTCTAATGTTTCATTTTGTACTAGAAATTAAGAATGATATGTTGTATAGGCCCTAGATTCTGTTATCTTCATCTGAAGAGTGTCAATTTTTTTTGTTTTAGTCAGTGGTTTATATAATGTATACTCTAAACTCTTTTTTTTTTTTTTCTTTAAACATCACTGTGTGGTTGCCTCTCACTAGTGCCCTCAACTGGGGACCTGACAGGCAACCTAGTCATGTGCCCTGACTGGGAATCGAACTAGCAACTCTTGGCTCACAGGCTGATGCTCAGTCCACTGAGCCACAGCAGCCAGGGTTCTAAACTTTTTTATTTTAATTTTTATTGTGATTTTTTCCATCACCATTTATCTCCCAGACCCTCTTCCACCTTCGCCCACTGCGCCCCCCACACCCCTGTAATCACCACACTTTTTCCTAATAATAGGCAACTGCTGAAACTGTTCGGTTCTTTCAAAATTCTGGTTGTTCTTCCTTTGCTTGAAAGATTGAAATCTGTCCAATAAATGCATGCTTTGGGAGTTAGTCATTGGCTAGAGAAATGTTTTGAGTGGAGAATTTGGAGTTCCTTCTCTGTTCTTCAATTTCTTTGTGGATTTCTTTTCTCATTTTCTAAATACTGTGTCAATACCAAATTCTATTCTCTGGATCTTCAAACAAATAATCATATGGTGATTTCTTGATTTATCCATCCTACGCTTTTTGCTCTAGAGAGTGTCCTTAGGCAAACAGCTGTACAAAAATTGATTTGGTATAATTTTATTTTTGTTATAGTGGTCTCCTTTCTTGTTTCCCCTGCATTTATTCACTTCTACTTCAAATGGTTGTTTCTATATTCCATCCAGATTAACAATTGTATTCTTAAGATGTGTTAACCCAATACAAAATATATACTTATTATTGGGAACAAGTGTCTTACCATTTTTATTATACAAATTTATTCTATGAAGGCTTTTATTATTACTAGTATTGGCAAACATTACTACACTTCATTGACAATTCTTAAAATTTAGAGCCCTGTAAGAAGTCAAATGAAGACAGATAAAAATTAATCTATAAATAATTTTGCAATTAAAAGTCACAAGCAAGATAAAAATATGGTGTATCAAATCTGCCTTAAAGTAATACACTCAAACCAAGATGCAGTTAGGTCACAGAAACATTCTTCCCCAATAAGTTTATTTTTAAGACTCTTAAAATTCCAACCCCCAGCAAATACAAGGTAACATCTGCGCACAGGTAACATGAGAGATGATGCTAATGGAAGTATTAGACGAGATGAAAAACATCAATATATTTATGCAGTTACTACCTTCTGTTGTGAGAATTTGCTTCCTATCTTCTTTATGTAAACAACTTTTAAATTAAATTTATAAATGTGACAACAGGTAATAAAGTTGTACAGGGTGAGGCAAAAGTAGGTTTAAAGTTGTTCATATGGGAAATAATAAAAAAATAATAAAGCAAGAATGAACTTTGTTTCGCATACTCACTACTGTAAACTTACTTTGCTCACCTCTGTGTAGGTTTCAAGTGTACAATTTTATGATATATCCTCTGAATATTTATTGCATTGTGTGGGCCCCACCCAAAGACAAGTTTTTGATATTTGGTCCCTTCAATCCACAATGAACAGTTTGAGGAAAATATAACTGGATTTAATAATAATTCTTCCATTTGTTAGCTGTCTAAACTTTAAAATAGTGACTCCAGTGAGTTTCAATTTCTTCTGACCAGGGACTTTGTGATGATAAAATATTATAATTTAAATAACATTCTATAAAACATACAATTAATCAGTAAAAACTGATGCTTTTAAAAAAGAATTTAGATCTATTTCTGATTTGTAGTAGATAGTATTTGTTTTTCTTTCCCTCCCCTAACAAATGATTTGCAACTATAAGCAATTCTATGACTTATAGACTACAAAATCCATTTCTTCCTGTTAGGAATAAAGTGGGGGAAAATCTTCCAATAATAGAATTTGCCTTGCCCTTTCTTTAGTAAATATAATATTTCCAAATTGCTAGTTTTTAGCTGAGACTATGAGAATGAATTTTAAAAAGAAATAATTTTATTTTCTTTGCATTATCTCTTTTCTCCCTTAAATTTTGGAGACTATAATCTAATTATGTCTTTTCCTGCACATTTTATTTTAAATTAACTTAACACAAGCCATTCTGCACCTGCTTTTTGACCTATGCTTTCAGAGCACTGTGAAGTCTCTGAAGTGAGTCTCTGAAGTAGGTCATTTAAGAAATAGAGTGCCATTTGCAAGGCAGGTAAGGAAAACCAAGAGTGTCTCTGTGTTAATTCTTATCTATTCCTAATTTATATGATACATTTGATAAGTAATTTAACCATAGTTTAACATCTTTAAAATTGTCATCCAAATACTTGTCTCTCAGTGTCTATTGTAAAGAAAAATTATAACCAGTGAAATGATTGGATCCTTTATCCTATGGGTGCAACAATTCATGAAGTATTTTGAAAAAGTATCAATTTTATTATTACCTTTTCTAATGTAAATATTTTTGAGTAGTGAATAATAATAAATTCTATATTGGCAATATAAAATGTTACAACTTTAACACAAATTTTAGTTTTTAGCTTGAGTTTGGTCCGACATTCTAGATGTGTCAAGAGAAAGGCAAAGCACAGCATTAAAGTTTGGAATTGTTTTGTTTTCACTCTGGACAGTTAGTTGTTAACAGAACAATAAATTATACACTTCATCTCACAAAAAGCAAACATTATGGAGAAACAATTTTTAAATTATTTTTTAAATTAAGAAAGTTGGTTAAGATATTATTTGATAATCAACATATATTAAAACTACTTTTATACCATAAAAGTCAAATATAATATTCACAAATATTAGGAATAACTAAATTATATTGTATTTTATCTTATTTATTTTATTCTTTATTATAATAACTCCAAAGATTCAGATACATAGCTCCTTACAAATATCCACATCACATATGGGGCTTTGAATTTGGTCAGACCCATATTTTCAGAAGACAAATACCATGTTTAATTGATTTTATTCTAATATATTTTGATTTCAGTATGATGTTATGACCTTCAACTGTAGTCTTGTGGCTGTTCCCTATTATCAGTTTGAGGCACTAGATTGAAACATGACCTTTAACAATTACCAGAAGAGATCACCTGTGTTTCTCTATTTGAAGAGTTATAGGTTCTTTTAACCTTTGCAAGAGAACTTTTATTCATCGGTGTTATTTAAAATCCCAAATGACTTTTTGAGAGCCTCTTCATTCTAAAGAGGGGAGATATTTAAAGAAGGACAAGATAAGTATTAAAATTAAACATTTGGTAATTAGTATATAGACCGTGCTTGTGATGTATTCAAAGGCCTGTGAACATTCAGTGTTCTTGCAAATTGATGTCAACCTTACTGAGAGAACCAAAATCCCTGCAAATCTCTTGAGATTTTGAATATTACTGAAGAAGCCGCTAGTGAAATAGTTTGTGATGCAGTGTATAAGAGCATAATTCTTGAAGTTTGACTTGCCATGAAAATATTCAGAGAGCTTTTATGTAACATTTCCAATATATTAATAAACAGAATGCAAAAAAATTCATGACATTGAATATTGCCAAAAAAAATCAACAAATAAAGTAAATTATGTTTAGATGATATTATGATAAAAATCCAATAATTTAAAAAATAAACTAAAATAATAGATGCCTATAAACAATGCCAACAGAATTCACCAGAGATGAGATAGGATTTTCAACAGCCTTTAAATGTAACAAATGAACAGACATGTGGGAGAGAACTCCTATTTCACTTTACACCATACACAAATAAGATTATAGTCCTGAACATAAAAGCAAAAACTCTAAAACCTCTAGAGTAAAATATAAGAGAAAAATCTTCACTAGTTTGGGGTAGACAAAGATTATTTAGATAGAATAAAACATCCATGTATAAATGTGATAAATTATCATCAAAATTAAGACAACTTGTTCTTCAAAAGATAAGTATTCTCAAATTTTTTGTAGTGGCTTTTAAATTCTTTCACTAATTCTTAGATTTAAAACTTCTTAATGTTTCATTGTGAATTTAAAATATATATATATATTTGGATGATACATCCATTGGCGACTCAAACACGACAAAAATATATATTACACATGAACTGGTCTATAAACAAATGAAAAAAATGTTAAACATAAATTTTCATTAAGAAAATTCAAAGCCCTGGCTGCTGGCTCAGTGGATTGAGTGTCGGCCTGTGAGCCAAGTGTCGCTGGTTCCATTCCCAGTCAGGGCACATTACTAGGTTGCACGTCAAGTCCCCAGTTGAGGGCGCAAGTGAGAGGCAACCACACAGTGATGTTTCTCTCCCTCTCTTCTCCTTTCCCCTCTCTCTAAAAAATAAAATAAATAAATTAACAAATGAATGAATAAATAAATATTTTTTTAAAAGAAAATTCAAACTAAAAAGCAGTGATATACCACCTCTCATTTACTTGATGGCTGAACTAAAAATACTGATGGTACCACTGTTTGCTTGAATACTAAGCAATTGGAAATCTTGTCTTTGCAAGAGTAAATACACAATGATATTACCTTAAAAAGAGTTTGGCAGATATGACCCAGGAATTGAACTTTGACATATTCATCAAAAGAAATTAAAACATTTTTCCAAAATATACTTATGCCATATAATTATATAATTAAAGCGGTTTTATTTTTAATAGTTGAAACTGGAAAAAAATTATCAACAATAGACAAAGGGATATACATGATAAAGTCCTAATCAGCAATAAAAACATATTAACTACTAAGGCCTGGCTGCTATGGCTCAATGGATTGAATGTCGGCCTGTGAGCCAAGTGTTGCCGGTTCGATTCCCAGTCAGGGCACATGACTCGGTTTCACGTCAGGTCCCCAATTGGGGGTGCGAGTGAGAGGCAACCTCACAGTGATGTTTATCTCCCTATCTTCTTTCCCCTCCCTCTAAAAATAAATAAATAAATAAACAAACAAATAAATTATTAAAAAAGAAAACATGAACTACTGACATGTGAAATTGTGTGTCTAAATTTCAAGAGTAATATGTTGAGCAAAATAAGCTAAGACTGTTACCACAAGATTCTCTTAACATGAATTTCTGGAAGGTGATATGGTAGAAATAAGATCAGCAATGTCTGAAGCATAAATTGTGAGTCAGTAATTTACTATAAAAGAGTATAGGGAATTTTATGGGATCATAGAAATGTTTTAAATTGAAATGGTAGTTATTTTGACATGCAATTTTTTCTACACTGTAGACTTAAAATATGAGAATTTTATTTTAAGTAAATTATGCATCAATAAAGTCAATATAAATGGACCAAAATAAATGTAACTTACTGAATATTAAGAATCTTGCACATTATTACAAAACAAGATATAATTTACTCATATCAAGCAGAATTTATTATCAGAGTAAAATTTAGCTTCATGGCTACATATCAAGATATCTATCTTTGAATCTAACAAATTGAAAGTGAAAATTTATGTTAATTACAATAAATTTTATAATTTTAAATGAGAGAGATCAGTTATTTATGAAAAATAGTAGTAGAATAGGAATAGAAGAATATTGCCCTGTATAAGATTCAAAAATATTTACCATAAAAAGCAAAACAGTAAAATGATTGTTAAAATCAGGAACTTTAGAAGAATACCTCTAGTCATAATGCCAGTAAATGTTATCTCAGATAATCTAGAAAATTTAGAAAAAAATAGAAAATAAATTATCTTATGCACACAGGGGAAATTATTATTTATGCTGATTTAGAGGAACATAATAAAATCTTGTGTATCTATAAGGTATCATAAATTAAATCCAGATACAATTGATTCGACTCAAATCTAAACTCTGCCCCTTGTGAAATCATGGCAGCTGAAATCTGTGTTCAGTTATCTGGGTTGCTTAGACACTACTATAAGCATTGATTCATCAAGTGATCTAGGACAACTTTACCCTCAGAATTTGTGGGGCCCTTGATATTTTGCTCTCACTTTCCAGCTCCTATTGTCTTGGTCTGTTTGGGTTATTATAGGGCTGCTATAACAAAATACCACAGACTGGGTAGCTATAAACAACAGAAATTTCTCACAGTGCTGGGAAGGAGAAGCTCAAGATCATAGCATTAGCAGATTCAGGGTTTGGTGAGGATTCACTTAATAAACTATGACTTCTCCCTGTATCTTCACATGGCAAAAGGAGCTAGTAAGCTTTGTAGGGTTTTATCCTTATAACCTAAGCACCTCCAATTTGGACATTAGGATTTTGGGAAAGCACAAATATTCAGATGATAGCGTTTTATCCCTGGACACTCAAATTTATACTCTTTTCATATGCAATATACATTAATTCCATCCCAATAGCCCCCAAAATCTTAACTCGTTCCAGCATCAACTTAAAAGTCTAAAGTCCAAAAACTCATCTAAACATCATTTAAGTCAGGTATGGGTGAGACTAGGGTACAGTTAATTCTGAGGTAAATTACTCTCTAGCTATAAACCTGTAAAATCAAATAAGTTATTAGCTTTAGAAATACAATGGTGGGACAGATGTAGGGTAAACACTCCCATTCCAAAAGGAAGAAATAGGAAAGAGAAGGATGACAGGCACTAAGCAAGTCCAAAACCAATAGGGCAGACAACATCAAATCTGATGGCTTGAGAATAATCGTTAACTGGATGCTCTGCCTGCCCGGCCCACTGGGTAGGTGTCTTATCTTCCAGATAGAGTGAGACACCCTCACTCCTATGGCTTTATGGCTATCCAAGTCTGGAATTGTACACTAGTTACTGTGCCCATCTGAGATCTGGAGGGAGCCCCACCCCATGGCTCCACTGGGCATTTCCCCAGTCACCCCAGTGACCTGGCCCTTGCTGCAGTATTCTGCCTGGGTCATGTGAATGCATGTCCAGGAAGCTTCCTCCTTCAAAGGCTTTGCTGGGTAGGGGTGAGACCCCCATTATTTGAACAGGGGTTGTCTGGCCTGCGGAAACTCAGTCAATAGTTTTTGCTTTTGAAACTGAGGAGCCACTACTGATAGTCTCTGAATCACCTTTAGGGTCCTTCTTCCTTTAATCATAAAGAATATTGCACATGCTTAGTCAAATCGCTTTATGGTACCATTCCATAAAACATAAGATGTCTGATAATCTACATTTGTCCTTTTGTCTTTATTTTTTGGTTCAAATTGGCTCTTTTCCTGCTAGGGTGTCTAGTTTATAAACAACAGAAATTTATTTCCCACATTTTATGGAAGAGGAGATTATGGTGCCCCCTGATTTAGTGTTTGATGAGGACCCACTTCCTATTCTGTGCTTTGTAGCCATTTTCCCATGTAGTGAAAGGGGCTAGGGAATCCTGTGCTGTCTCATTTATAAGAACACTAATCCCATTCATGAGAGACTCCACACTCACAACACAATCATCTCTGGAATGCCCCAACTTCTAATACTGTCACCTTGGGCATCAGAATTTCAGCCCAAACATTTAGACATTTAGATCATAACACCCATAGTTGCCTCAACATTGTTACAGAACTCAAGAAATAAAACTACAGACTTTTTATCTACGGTTTAGACACCCACATGGCACACACCAGGATTCTTTCTCGGGCTACAGGCCTTTAAACACACACACACACACACACACACACACACACACACACACACACATTTTCTTTTTTCCAAGCTTTAACATCCTTTCAGCAGCTGCCTCTATGTGTTTGCTCTTCAAAGCTGTTAGCTTTGTTTTGTTCTTGTATTTTTTTGCTCTTTGTCCAGAGTTTAGAGTTCTTATCTACAAAAGAGATAAAGCTGCTTTGCTTTGGCAAAGTTTTAATAATACAAACTGTTAATTTTTAGTGATATTAGCTAAGGTAAAAATTGAATAATCACATATGACATGCTAAATATTTCCTAAGCATTTTATGTACATTGATTTATGTTAGACAAGTTTGCTTTCTTATTCATGTTTTACTACTGTATTTAACAGAAACAGAAATTACAAAATTTAAGTAAACAATTCATTGTAACTAAAAATAAAAATAAAACTCATGAGAAAAGGTCATAAATTAATATAAATGTGTATTTTTATAGAGTGAATGTAGCTTTACCAATGGAGCAGTTGTAAAGTAAATCTATAAGATGAGAACATTTATAAAATTAATGTTTTAATATATAGTAATTAAATACCTTAAACAATGTAGTTTCTAAATTTTTAATTTCAAGAAATAGGATACATTATAGATTTATTAGACTGTATAGTAGATCATTATTTAAGATTTAAAATTGTCATGGCATTGAAAACAACCTTTACTATAAGTAGTTGATAATGTTGATTACTGATAAATTTAAAATGTCTTTACAACAAGAGCCCAGCATCTACATTTCAGTTAATGAAAAGAAGACTAAGCCAGTGTGCAGGCAGGCACAGCACATGTGTTTATGTTTCAGTAAAGCAAACATAATCCTGAATTTGAATTTATTTTTATTTGTTGTTGGCTTTTTCATGTGATAAATTTATCAAAATCTTTAAATTTGCTTTCAGTTTATAACTTTTTCACTAAATTTTCCCATGCTGAGATAGTTACCCTTTGATTTTAATATCATGCAAAATAAAAAAAATGTAGAGATGTGCAGATATAACTTACAACTCATGACTGTGTACTTTTTCAGCTGAACTGGAACACTTGGGAGTGAGGCTGGGGAGAAGCAGGAGAGGTCATAAGAGTTTGCAGAAGCAATGGAAGACAGTCTGGGATGGAATTGGCTGAGAAGCTGATGCCCCCCAAGCCAACGGACATAAAAAGAGGGCTGGCTCTTTGTCTCACAAGCTTTCCTGAGCTTTTCTGGCTCCTGCTCTGGCTCTCAGGCTCTGCCACTGGCACTGCCTCTGGCACTGGCTCTGCCACTCACACTGGCTCAGGCTCAGGCTCAGGCTCAGGCTATCAGGCCCTTCTTCCTCGAGAGTGCCTGGATGATGGTGCTTCATCAACGGATGGCATTTTGTATGGAGAGGAACTCCGGGCACAGCCTAGGATCAGGACAGCCTGACAAAGAGTGTGAGGTTTATTCTTTGGGTGTTCTCGAGGGAATAGACTCTGAGGCAGAAACCTGCCATTCTTCTGGAATTGTGTTGCTTTTGTGTACATATTACGTTGTTTTAGTTTGTAAACTACCCTATAGAAACTAACAGGGGAGAGGAGAACCCAGGTGTTAGAGTTTAGCCTTAATTAATAAGCTTAAGCTATTAAAGCTGTGACTTAATAGGCTTAAATGATTGCTTTTGAATAAAGACTCCTTTCCTCCATCACCAAACCTTTGCCCCTGGAATTTTGCCTAGAGGTGGCAGCAGGCAGCAGGACACCAATTTCAGTTCAGTAACATTATGGTTACATGTCTTTTACTTCTCTGTCAGTCTTGACCTCTAGGGCAATCTCCACACTTATAAGTCTCTTAAATACTTCCTCATTAAATACATTGAATAAACTAATTACTGCCTACAACAGGCAAGGCCTTTCATGGTTTTATTTGTATCTGTCACTTTACTCCTCTCTTTATCTCTCTCCCTGTTCATAATTTTTCACTTTTCTCGAGCCAAAAATACTCCTCTATTATTTCGTGCTAAATTTCAGTACATATCTTACTCAGCTAGGAACATTCTTACTCTCCTCATTACCTGGTAAACCTGTATTTCTATTTGAAAATATACTCAAACTTTGACTCCTCTGTTGTGATTTTATTTACTTCTAAATGTTTGATGTTTATTTATGGATTAATAAAAACTGCATGTGTTTATTTGCTAAAACTTACCACATATTATATGGTTTTTAAAAGTATATTTATTCTTTAAAACCAAGAAGAACAAATTTGATGATATGAAGCATATCTTCCTCATTTTGTATCTTTATAGTTTCTTTTGGTACCTAATTAACAAATGATAATAAATATTTCATGAAATAAGCAACACCATCATAAAACTTTTATTTCTTGCTTAGTTGCTGCCAATTTACCTGTGGTTTCACTTTTTTGTCTGTTATAAAATTTCCATTTTCAAATAATTGATTTTCTTTCTTTGAGTTTTCTAACAGTGGTAAAATTTAAAGTTATATTTATATATGTCATATTTATTTCATATGAGCTTAAAATTTATTTTTTACAAGAACTTGCATTATTTCATCTTTGACAAGTTCTGAAAAATGTGTAAACCAGCTATTTGTTATTTTTTAAATGATACAGAAGAATGTCAATTATTTAAATACATTATTTTCAGCTGAAAGTACCCATTCAGAAAATGATAAATTAAAAATATGCAGTTTTAGTATTTATGTTTTAAAAAACCATACGACTTTTTCTAACATATAGATTAACTGAATGGTATAATTAACTAGTAACAAAGGTATATGTTACTCCTTTATATGTCTCATTATAGTTTTACTTTTGAAGATATAAATAAAATTGCCTATAAAGCACATAAATAAAAAAAGATCTTGTGAGTTGAAGTAAAAATTTTGAAAATAAGTTAAGCTAGCTCCCTTGGAATGTTGATGTCCTCAATTATTTTATTAAGTTTTGATCCATTTAAGTCATAGAGAAAAGTGGACTCACAATTTAAATGAAGCTACGCATAAGAAAATATCCAATCAACAATTTTATTAAAGAGATATGTTA
Organism: Furipterus horrens; assembly: GCF_987537825.1. NCBI lineage: Eukaryota > Metazoa > Chordata > Mammalia > Chiroptera > Furipteridae > Furipterus > Furipterus horrens. The sequence goes on along the minus strand of NW_028327182.1, from coordinate 27,094,118 downwards.
AATACCTAAAAAATATTCTACGCTATTTAAAGCACTCCTAAATAATTTGAGAACAGAGATGTCATATAAAAGTAAAAGAAATTTGTGTTTTTCTGATGATTAATGACATTGAGCATCTCTTAATATGTCTATTGGCCATCTGTATGTCCTCTTTAGAGGAGTATCTCTTCAGGTCTTTGCTCATTTATTTATTTATTTTTAATTTTTACATTATTTTTATTGTATTTTTTATTACCATTTATCTCCCCTATACCCATTTCCTCTACACAGCCTACTCCCCTCTCTACAATCACCACATATTGTCTGTGTCTTTATTGTGGCTCAAATAAACTCATAACAAAACACAGCAAAAACAAAAAGACTCACAAATATAGAGAACAGACTGACAGCCATTAGAAGAAAAATGGGCTGGAGTCTGGGTGAGAAAAGTGAAGGGATTAAGCAAAGGTAAAAAATCCATAAAGACAGACAACAGTATGGTGATCACCAGAGGGAAAAGGGGAGAGGGAGGTAGAACAGGGTAAAGAGGGAATAAATCATGATGAAAGGAGACTTGACCTGGGGTGATGAACACGCAGTATAATATACAAATGGTGTATGGATATTATAGAATTGTACACCTGAAACCTATATGATTTTATTAACCAATGCCACCCCAACTAATTAAATGATTTCTTTAAAAAGTAAAAAAAAAAAAAAATTAAAAGAAGAATGATGCATTTGCTTTGCTGATATTTAACACTATTACTTTCTTTATGATTCTTGATATTTCAATGATTGCACCCATATTTCATGAGCTTCCTTAGAACACAATCTAAAAAATTAAGACACATTTTTCAGAACAAATTATCCAGAGCTGTACTTTAAATATTAAGATATTTAATCTCAATTCTACCCCAAATGTATAAGGTGGGATGAAAGTAGGTTTACAATTGTTCATATGAAAAAAGAATACAAAAATTAATGCATAATAAAATAAGAATAAACTGTACTCACAACTGTAAACCTATTTTTGCCCTTCCCTGTATAAACAGATAGTGCCACCTGTCTTATAAGTAGGTGTGTTTATTGCAGGAGTTTCTATGACCACATTGACAGAATTATTTTCTTAGATTAAATGTGGCAGCCAGGCACTTTCATATGTAGCATTTAGAACATGTAAGCTTTTGAGAATTAAAATTATATGCTGGTTAGATGTTTATATCATAAGTTTTATATTTTATAAGAACATCAAACTTGCAGATTCTTGAATACCACTGAATAGAATAAATATGTCTCACACTACAACTTCAAGAGTCTAGTTATATTTTCCTACTGCTATTCTCCAAGTAAAATAGACACATTTATTATTTTGCTTCGTGTATTTTGTCCTTCACCCGCATGTGCTTACAGTAATTTCTGTATACCATTTTAAATGCTTGTTGGAGTGTCTTAGATTTTATGTGCATTCACCTGTACAATAAGCAAAATTGTATGCTTATTTTAAGCAGAAGCCTTATCTTATTTTCCTTTATACAGTTTATATTTCAAGGATATTTTAATTAAATTTATGTAATGTAATATTTATAATCTTATCTTGCATTGTATCACTTTAACTGGAAAAATAAAGCCATGTAACTGATAGTAATTACATATTTGAGATTTCAGAAACCATGCCACTTTAAAACTTACTAAGCTTTTGCTAAAAATAAAACGATACTGGATCAAGATACTCTCTAGCTGAGCTAAACAAGAAAGAAATATAAATGCTTATATCAATATACCTCAAATTCTCACAAGGAGAATAAAGAAAGTAAGAAGAAAATAAACCACTATTATCAATTGATTAACAATGCTTGCACACTAATGATGCTGATAGATTAATACCTCCGTAAAGTGTTTGGACATAAGATTCTAGCCTACAGGTAGAAGAATCATGTTGAGTAATTTTTCTTTGTCAATCAAGCCCAAAATAATTTTTTTTGAAAACCCTAAAGGTATAAAAGGAAAAACTTCCACTTATTTTTTTCTAAGGTTTTCAGAAATATAGAAAATTCAACCTCTTTCTTAATTGTTTGTTCATAGATATTTTTATTTTTCTAAGTTGATGTTTTAAGAATAAAAAATGTTTTAGCAGCATATGTTGTATGAGGTATGACAAAACTAGTGGATTCCCATGTTTCATTTTAAAGGCTAGAAGTCTGTGACTTAGGAGTATGAACAATCTAGGAACCTTCTGTTTTCTCTAAAACATGAGGGAGAGAAAACCATCAAGCCATCGTTTTATTTTAAAGTGGTTCCTAAATTTAATTCCTTCAGAAGTAAACACAAATATTCATTAGAATTGCTCCTTTACCTTGAGCCCTAAAATGATCTAACACATAACATTCCTGGGAAATAAATGACTCAGGACTGAAATAAGGAGGAATATAAATAAATATTAGCATATAAATAGGTATGTATGTGCTTGTTTATTTATATATAAATGTATATACATATAAATGCTATTAATATAAATACAATATAACATGGGTAGGCATGAAAGAACTCCAGTTATTGAAATTATGAGACATAACTTATAAATCCATAAAAGAGTACAATAATATTGTCAATGTACCAGTAGAAATAACTGCAATCTTAGAATTCTATATGCAAATTTCTAAATTTGGAAATTAGAAAAATTTTAGATATTTTCGTACAAACAAAACTTGCGAGATTTTTACCCACAGAAAACCCAAACTAAAAGAAATGGTAGCAGTTATATTTTAGGTAGTAAAATATTTTGTTCACAGAGTGAGTCCCCAATCAATATGTATAAAATAAAGAAGATTAAGGGTAGTTAAAAAGTATATAAATACATATACTTATATAAAGACTAACTATGAAATAATATTGATAATTCTAAATTTTGAAGAATAAAAATAAATTTTTGTTTAATAAAACTGAAGGCTGAGTGAATTTAAGTGTTTTCTAATTTTGCATTATCCAGTAAGAGGCTAATTTTTTTTATTGAAATAAATTAAATGTACATGATAAACTCTCTAATGAAACCAACAAAGAAATGAAGGATAAAAAGTTAGAAACACTAAATAGTACAAACAACTTATAAAATATTGGAGAAAAACTGAAATAAGCATAACAAAAGCCCCTCAGTACAAGATAGGAAGAAAGATAGAAAAAAAATACAGAATGGATAAAAAGTTAAAAGTTAGCCCACAATAAGTTTAGATATACAAATATATCGGTGATTACATTAAATATAAATAGACTAATTATGCCACTTAAAAGATTATTAACTTAGAGGTAAATGACATTTTTTTTTCATATGAGTAAGTAAAATTCAAAGAAGTGAATATGTTTTTAAAAAGATAATTCTAGGTAAATGAAAATCAAAAAATAAAACATAAGAATATTAACAGTATTATGAAATACACTATAGCAAAATACTAGATAATAATTGAACTATTAAGAGCATATAAAAAATTTAGGGGGAGATTTATAGAGTTTCAAGGCTAACACTGCTGAAAAAAAGAATGGAAATTACTAAGCTGCGCATCAGTCTCAAGGGGTTATTTAAAAAAAGTTAAATGAATTATCATAAAATGTAAAAGGGGATAATAAAAAACAGAAATAAATTAGAAACCAAATACAGTATATCTAAACAAAAATATAATTTGCTTTTGACAAAACTAATAAAATTAACAGATATGAAGAGATTGTTTTTTTCAAAAGCACAGATGACCAACAACTATGATACAAAAGAAAGAATTATAGATGCATATACATTGAAATGTAAGAATTATAAAAAATATATATACGAGTACATTTGAACTGTTAAATACAGGGGCCAGTTTCTAGGAAAAAAAATTTTTTTGCCAAATTAAACACAGAAAAAATAGTTAGCAGAAATAATACATAAATTCAACTAACAATTAAAATAATATAAGAAAACCCCAGATCAGTGAATTATGCTAAACATTTAAGGACAAATATCAGAGAGGGGAGAAGAGATGGCGGTGGAGTAGGTAGCAGTGTTGTCTGCTTGTTCCCATCACAGAAGAACTCGGAGTACATATCACGAAGAGGGGAGGGAGTGTGGGAGCGGCGTGAAACGGGGCAGAAAGCTCGCCTGCGCTCTAAAAAGAGTCACTGGGCCCCCAGCCCTGTACCTTTGTCACACTATACCCTAAAGGGGCAGCTGCAAACTGGCCTATTAGCCAGGATTTGCTTAGAAACTCTACCCTGCCATAGGCTCTAGGACCAGCAAAGTCCTGGAGGGAGTCATCAAGAAGGTTTCATTGAAAGAGCTGGAGGTGTGGGAAGACAGTGAACAGCCCAGACTGTGAGAAACTGTATGAACTGAGTCTAGGTGGGGACTCCCTGGACCGTCAACCCTGCGCCCTGGATGCACACATCACAGCTCCATGAAACAAAAAAGCAGAACTGAGCCATATAGGGGGCCCATACAGGAAAGTTGTGGTGGAAACACAGACCCAGTAGGGACCCCAGACAGGCAAGTAGTACACACAGGCACACAATAAGGCACTGCCAGCTGGGAGGCAACACAGAGACTTTCTTGGAGAAGGAGTAGAGACAGGACCCAAGGCTGGGCAGAGACTAGGGGCTTGTGTACTGGCTTGCCAGCAGAACAGCATTGCTAGACAGGCCTGAGGATTGCTGTAAGGCACTGCAGGACCAGTGGGGAGAGACCCAACTCAGTGCGGCTCACAGCAGGGAGCTGCGGCAGGCCCAGAAGTGAGACTATAGCAGCCCCAGAATCCAGCTAGATCTCCTCACAGCCAGCCAGCCAGAAAAGAAGACTTGAAACCCATGGAATTTTGACCAGGGTCGGATCCAGGAAAAGAAGAACAGCACCCAAGATTGTACTGGAGAAAAAAAAATCTTTCTTTAATCAGTTTCCTACCTCCTCTCTCTCATATTCATCTTCTTTAATTTTTTTTATTGTTTGTTTTTATGTTTTGTTTATCCTCCCTCTCACACTAAACATATACCATATAACTGCTGTATAAATCTAATACTATACACTTTCTCACTTCATTCTTCATTCTTCCCTCCCTTTTTCAACATACGATGTAAATATTACTGTCTCACAGAGCCTTGAACCTACTTGCTACTACTATTATTCTACCATCTTGCCTCTCAAAAATTATCTCTCTATCAGTTAAAACAACTCATCAGTTTTTCATGTAGTATAATAGTCTTAACCTCTTTACATCTATATTAATACTGGCTGATTTGTTAATGATAGTGTGATTGTGGATGGAGGATATTTTTGAGGGTGTGGGTTTCTTGCCTGGGTTGTGTGTTTATGTTTTAATAGCATCTCCACAAAAGAACTCAAGACAAGGTGGACAGAGTAACTCTCAATCAACCAGCCGGAAGGAAGTTTCCACCAAAGAGTAACTGAAATATAACCAGACAGCTTAAACTAATGATGTAAAGGCCATCCCAAGAGCATCAAGCTCAGATCAAAGAAACTGCACCACTGAGTCCCCCGGGTCTCCTATACAGAATCTCATACCATAAAAGCAGGAAATCAAAGCAGACAAATCCAAGAAACAAAAACAAACAAGAAGCATCCAACATGGGAAGACACAGAAACAACCTCCCAATGAAAGGAAAAGAGGAATCACCAGAAAAGAGATAGATGGAGCAGACATAAGCCAACAATCATACATGGAATTCAAAAGAATGGTTATAGGGAAACCCAAATGGACTTAATAACAACTCAGAGGAAACTACCAAGAACTCCAGGAAAGCTACAAGAAATTTATGGAGAATTACATCAGCATAAAAAAAAGATATAGAAACTATCAATAAGAACCAGAAAGAAATGAAGAATACAATTTCTGAATTGAAGAACACAGTAGAATCAATCAAAAGCAGGCTAAACGAAGCAGAGGATTAGGTCAGTGAGTTAAAGGACAATGTAGAAAAAAATTTCCAGACAATACAACATAATAAAGAAAAAATTATAAAGAATGAAAAAGGCTTAAGAGAACTGCAGGACAACATGAGATGAAACAACATCAGAATCATAGGGATACAAGAAGGAGAAGAAGAGGAGCAAGGGATAGAAAACCTGACTGAAAAAATAATAACAGAAAATTTTTCAACTTGAGGAGAGAAAAGGTCATGCAAGTCCAGGAAGCACAGAGGGTCTCAATGAAGGTGAACCCAAAAAGGCCCACTCCAAGGCACATAATAATTAAAATGGCAACATTTAGAGACAAAGAAAGAATCCAAAAAGAAACAAGAGAAAAACAGCAAATAACATACAAGGGAGCTCCGATAAGGCTATCAACTGAATTCTCAACAGAAACACTATAAGCCAGAAAGGAATGGCAAAAAATATTTCACGCAATGAAAAACAAAGGCCTACAACCAAGAATACTCTACCCAGCAAGCTTTCCTTCAATAGAAAGTGAAATAAGGAGTTTCACAGACAATGGAGACTAAAAGAATACATTTCCACCAAACCAGATTTGCAAGACATGCTAAAGAAAATGCTTTAAGAAAAAGAAGTAAAAGAGAGAGGGAGAGGAACACAGGTACAAAGGAAAATGAATAAATACCTGTTAATAATAACCTTAAATGTAAATGGATTAAATGCTCCAACCAAAAGACATAGGGTAGCAGAATGGATATGAAAACAAGAGCCTCATATATGCTGTCTACAAGAGACACACCTCAGAACAAAAAATTTACATAAACTGAAAGTGAAGGGATGGAAAAAATATTTCAGGAAAATGGACATGGAAAAAGAGCTGGGATAACAATACTTATATAAGACACAACAGATTTCACAGCAAAGGCCATAAAAACAGGCAAAGAAGGGCATTTCATTACTTAAGGAGACAATCCATCAAGAAGATATAACCCTGGTAAACATATAACACCCAACATAGGAGCACCCAAATATATAAGGAAAATACTAGAAGACTATAAGAAAAATATCCACAGTAACACACTCATAATAGACTTTAAACCCATTATCAATGATAGACAGATTTTCAAAGCAAAGAAACACCAAGGATATTGAGGCATTGAACGACACACTAGATCAAATGGACTTAATTGCTATGTATAGAACTTTTCACCCCAAAGAAGCAAAATATACATTCTTTTCAAATGCACATGAAACACTTTCAAAAATAGACCACATGGTAGAACACAAAACAAACCTCAACAAATTCAAGAAAATTGAAATTATATCATGCATCTTCTCAGATCACAATGCCTTGAAACTGAAAAGCAACCTCAAGGAAAAATCTCAAAGACATTCAAACTCATGGAGAATGAATAACATATTATTAAATAATGAATAGGTTAACAACAACATCAAGGAAGAAATCAAGAAGTTTCTGGAAACTAATGATAATGAACACACAACAACACAAAACCTATGAAGCACAGCAAAAGCAGTCCTGAGAGGGAAGTTCACAGCAGTACAGGCCTACCTGAAAAGGATAATAGAATCCCAAATAAAATATCTAACCCTACAGCTACAAGAACTAGAACAACAACAACAACAAACAAAACCCAGGGCAAGTAGAAGGAAGGAAATCATCAAGATCAGAGCAGAATTAAATGCCATAGAGACTAAACAAACAATTCAAAATATCAACAAGAGTAGGAGCTGGTTCTTTGAGAAGATAAACAAAATTGACAAGCCTTTAGCCAGGCTCATCAAGAAAAAAAGAGAGAGGATCCAAGAAAACAAAATCAGAAATGAAAGAGGAGAAATCACAACCAATATCAAAGAAATGCAAAGGATTGTAAGGAATTACTACAAACAACAATATGGCAAGGAACATGACAACCTAACTGAAATGGACCAATTTCTAGAAACATAATCTTCCAAAACTGAATCAAGAAAAGTAGAAAGCCTAACCAGACTGATAACAAAGAGTGAAACTGAATAAATAATCATAAAACTCCCAGCACACAAAAGCCCTGGACCGGATGGCTTCACCGGTGAATTTTACAAAACATTTAGGGAAGAACTAATTCCTACCATTCTCAAACTATTCCAAAAAATTCAAGAAGAGGGAAAACTCACAAACTCTTTCTATGAAACCAGTATAACCCTAATTCCAAAACCAGGTCAAGACACAACAAAGAAAGAAAACTACAGGCCAATATCGCTGATGAACATAGATGCTAAAATCCTCAACAAAATGTTGGCAAACAGGATCTAGCAGCACATTAAAAGGATTATACACCATGATCAAGTGGGATTCATCCCAAGGATGCAAGAATGGTTTAATATTTGCAAATCAATAAATATAATACACCACATAAATAAAATGAAATACAAAAACCAAATGATCATATCCATAGATATTGAAAAAGCATTTGATAAAGTATGACACCCATTTATAATAACAACTCTCAGCAAAATGGGAATGGAGGAAGCATACCTCAACATAATAAAGGCTACATATGAGAAACATGAAGCCTACATCATACTCAATGGACAAAAACTAAAAGCATTCCACCTGAGTTCAAGAACAAGACAAAGATGTCCACTCTCTCCATTCCTATTCAACATAGTGTTAAAGGTTCTAGCCACAGGAATCAGATGAGAAAAACAACTAAAAGGCATCTAAATTGGAAAAGAGAAGGTAATACTGTCATTATTTACATATGACATGATATTGTACATATAAAACCCTATAGATTCCACTAATAAACTATTCAACCTAATACATGAATTTGGCAAAATAGCAGGGTACAAAGTCAGTATTCAGAAATCAAAGGCATTTCTGTACCCCAACAATAAAATGTCAGAGATAAAAACTAAAAAAAAAAAAAAGAAAAATCCCATTTACTATAGCAACAAGAAAAATAAAGTACCTAGGAATAAACTTAACCAAAGAAATAAAAGACCTGTCCTCATAAAGCTACATGTCTCTGAAGAAAGAAATTAAAGAAGATACAAATAAATAGAAGCAAATTCCATGTTAATGGATGGGAAGAATCAACATCATTAAAATGTCCATACTACCCAAAGCAATTTACAGATTCAGTGCAATCCCTATTAAAATACCAGTGACATGTTTCACAGACCTAGAACAAATACTTCAAAAATTTATATAAAACCGAAAAAGACCCCAAATAGCCACAGCAATCTTGAGACAAAAGAACACAGTAGGAGGAATCACAACACTCAAAATCAAACTATACTACAAAGCCACTGTGATCAAGACAGCTTGATACTGGCATAATAACATACATATAGATCAATGGAACAGACTTAAGAGCCCAGAAATAAACCCTGGTCTATATGGATAACTAATGTTTGACAAAGGGGGAAGGAACATAAAATGAAGTGAGAAGAGCATTTTCAACAAATAGTTCTAGGAGAACTGAACAGAGACATACAAAAAAAATGAAACTAGGCCATCAACTTACACCACACACAAAAATAAACTCAAGATGGATCAAAGACTTAAATGTAAGCCATGATACCATAAAAATCCTAGAGGAAAACATAGGCAGGAAAATTTCAGATATCCCACATAGCAATATTTTCACGGATACAAATGGGACTACATCAAACTAGAGAGTTTCTGCTCAGCAAAAGAAAACATCAGCAAGATAAAAAGGGGACCAACCATAAGGGAAATCATATTTGCCAATGATACCTCAGACAAGTAATTGATCTCTGAAATATATAAAGAAATTAGACATCTCAACACCAGGAAGACAAACAGCCCAATTAAAAAATGGGCAAAGGACCTGAACAAACACTTCTCCAAGAAGGATACACAGAGAGTCCATAGACATATGAAAGAATGCTCAACATCACTAGCCATCAGAGAGATGCATATAAAAACCACAATGAGACACCACTTTACACCAGTCAGAATGGCCATCATCAACAAATCAACAAGCAACAAGTGCTGGCGAGGATGTGGAGAAACAGGAACCCTACTGCACTGTTGGTGGGAATGCAGACTGGTGCAGCCACTATGGAAAACAGTGTGGAATTACTTCAAAAAACTAAAAATGAAACTGCTTTTTGAATCAATGATTCCACTGCTAGTACTATACCTGAAGAATCCTGAAACCCCAATTCAAAAAAACCTATGCACCCCTATGTTTATAGCAGTGCTGTTTACAATAGCGAAGTCCTGGAAACAGCCTAAGTGCCCATCTGTAGATGAGTGGATCAAAAAACTGTTGCACATTTATGCAATGGGATACTATGCAGCAGAGAAAAAGAGGGAACTCCTGCCATTTGCGACAACATGGATGGAACTAGAGAGAATTATGCTTAGCGAAATAAACCAGTCAATAAAAGAAAAATATCATATGATTTTATCTAGTACGGGAGACTAAGGAACAACACAAACAAATGAACAAAATTGAACAAGGAACAGAAAAAACAGTTATCAGGGGTGAGGGGAGAGAGAGAGAGTAAATAGGGGAAGAGTCTGGTAAAGGAACTAGTATAAATAATTAGTGGACATGGACAATGGGGTGAGGAATGACTATGGGAGAAGGGGTGGGCTGAGTGGGGGAGAGAAATGGGGAAAAAATGGGACAACTGTAATAGAAAAACAATAAAATAAAATTAAAAAAAGACAAATATCCAAGGCCAAAAATAATTATAATTTTATTAATATTATAAATTATATAATTATACTCAAATAGCACACTCTTCACAAGAATAGAAAAAGGAAGAACTCTCCCCTCTCACTTTATGAGTTAAAAAAAATAATTTCAACCTAACAACAGTAACAGTAAGATAATTAATAGGTCAATTTAACAATTTTGCATCTTAAAATATTAGCAAACAATAAGTCAGCTATATAAAAAAATAGGTTTATTGTTAATTAATTGGATCGGGCTTATTATACATTAATCTTGGATTTTCAGTAAATTTGGCTTAATATCAATTAAATTAAAGAAAAATGTTCACAAAATTCTTGTCAGTGGAATTCCCCACGAAGCCAACTCTAAGATGGAGACGTTGTGTAGCAAAACACTCCTAAGGTGAACCTTGGTCAGCTCCTTCAGAGATATTCTGGGTCATAGCCCTGCGTCAATCCATTATATGATCTGGGGCATCCTGAGAAGAGTGTGTCCTAGGGGAAGTAGTGTAGCTCTCTGAAGATGAGGCATCCATCAAGGAGCTGACAGCTGAAGATTTTCTGCCAAGGAGCCCTCTCAGACTTGGTTTTCCCATCAGAGCTGCCCATTAAGAGAACCTTTTCTATCACTTATACCTCATATACCACAGTGTCTGCTGGAATTTACGGCTCAAGCATAGGAGCTGATTTTCCTGTTGCCTGTGCCTGAAGCAGAGTCTTTTCCTACTCTGGACTTCACACAAAGCTAGAAGCTTTTTATATCACCCAATATATGGTATGCAACATTATTCCCAGGTATGGAACATTTGCCTCCAGGACCTGTGGAGACTACCAGGCACTGTGTTCCCTCTCCGTGGTGAGAGGTCCAAATTTACCAATTTTTCCTTTGGAGGAGGTCTCAACCTCCCCCTGACCACTGGTCTCTTAAAATGTTTTAATGATTTTTGTAGGCAAATCTATATAGGGTTTGTCTTCTACCCTCTGAGGCTTGGGTCATAGTTCCGTCTCCAACTTGGAAGTCCATTTTTTTTTTTTCACATGGTCTGATTAACAGGCTGTCAACAATAGAAGGGGTCAATGTAATATTCAGAGGGATGACCAGGCGGTGCAGATCTTTTTGGACTAGATTAATGAACAGGGCCAAAGAGTTCACATACTCTTGGTGTTAGTGTACAATATATAGTGGTACTCATTTCATTTGAACATGAACTGCTTATGACCCTCTTTTATGATAAGAAAAAAAAAAAAAGAAAATACATTCAAACAATGAATGGCCACATACTATGTAGTCAATCTGTGTTAATCCTTTAGCAAAGGCACTGAATCTGCCATGGTGGTTGTAATCAGGGATACCACTCCATTATGTTTTTGGTGATCTACTGTCATTCTTGGAGGAGGGGGAATTGTCTGCCTGAAGTACTGGGGATGAGTCAGCACTGGGACCCGGTCGGCTGCTTCCCCAGTTCTCCGCTAAAAGCCACCACACCAAATTCTCCCCAAGCATTTCTAGTCCTCTCTGCCTTCCCTCCGCTTGAGCCCAGGGTAAGTGGGGGCCAAAATATTTTCATATGTGATCTGCTTAAGAGCTCTTTTTCTCCAGCTGTTTCTCTCTGGCTAGCAAGAAACCCTGTGGCTTTTCACTTTTCACAGCTGGATACTATTTTACTTTCCACTCTGTTGCTGTAGGCTGGTAAGCTCAGCTGGGGGTTTAGACCCTGCCCTTCTCAGGGGGAACCCCCAGCTGCTGGGCTGTTTCTCAGTCCTTTCAGCTGCCATCAGTGGGAGCCCAGCCAGCCCTTCCACGTCTCCGCACTCCCTACTGGTCATGTTGTGATGTAATGGCCTTTTCTGTCTCTCCGTGGTAATAAGACTTCTCTCCAGCTAGTGTTCGCTTGGTTATTCCAGATGATTTCTCCAAAATTAAGTTGTAAATCCAGACTATTCTGGGAGGAGGTTAGTGTAGCTTCCACTTACTCTTCCACCATCTTGTTTCCTGTTCATTTGTTTTTGTTGTATTTCTTTTAACTTGAACCCAGTTAACCCGCCTTCTCTAGGCATCATCTTTCTCAGGCTCCACAAAGGTCATGTCAGACTGTCACTTAAAAGCACAGGGAGCACAAGGATGTTATCTTTTCTCTATCAGCCTCACTTTTATATGTAAAGTGGGAATGGTCTGACTTGTTGATTTTGCACTATTAATGCAAAATCCCACATGAAAGACTTTGAAATTTGTCAGGTCCACAACATGAAATGCATTCATTAACAGAGGCAAAACGTAGCCAACATAACCACCTATTTGATGATGAGAGAATAGGGTTTTCTCTCCCCACCTAATCTTTTTCTTCCTACCTCTACCCAATTATTTAACATATACTTATAAAGTGCACATCAGAGAAGGAAAACTCTGACTCCAAAAAACCTCCGCTGCCTTGTGACATACCTCTTCAGGGGAAAGGCTAAGGGAGTAAACCCCGACAGAAAATCCGGAGCCGGAGTCCCTAAGGCGGTTTGACGTTGTAGTCAACACCCGCAACTCCTGCGGCGCACCTGAAGCCAAGCTGTATTGACTCCGTCTTTCCCTTGGACCCTTCAGCTGCAAAGAGAGGGGGGGTCTGCTGCATGGGCAACAGCAGACCCTCCATATCACCCTGCCCAGGCTCTGTAGCTTCAGCTTCACTGGAGAGGACACCCCAGCGTCATCGTAAGATGTCGATTCAACACGGGAGGAGACAGATACCGTGTCACTCCCGAGTCGGACTGCACAGCCATTCTCGGCGGTGCAGATAGACTCTTAAGAAGCTACACCATCGTCTCTCGAGACGGACGGCTGCCGACGACGACTGTCATTCTTCAAAATCTGTATGGAGAATAGGATGAAGATATGATCAAAAATATAATCCTTGCATTCTTTATATCCTTATAAGTAGTAATATAATTTATAATATCCTCTAAAATAGTAGTGCTTTTCTTTCTTTTGTTTTTAAATTTATTCTTTTGGTTAGGGCTGCGGGAAGAAATTATACAGGCTTCTTCCAAGTTCCCTTTGCCATGATGATAGCTCTTATCCCATAGACCAATGATCCTATGCCATCTATGAATTTCTACTCTAATTATAATTTTGTGGACCAAGAAAATGATCAAGAAGTAGATTACAGAAAAGGGAGACAGTAGGAGTTCAACTTGGACACAATGGCATTTATTATAATCTCATACAGGTGACATTATGATTCTCCATAACTTTAGTTATTAAAGAATGTTAGTCCTGATTCATTCAACTATTTGAACATTTTCCTTATTTGATACATAGCTAATTGCATTATACACTTAAATTGGTGTTGCAGGATTCTTTCTCCTGAAATTCAAACTCTCAAGTCAAAGAATCTTCATCCACAAACAAACTTGGTCCTCAAAACTAGGAAAGGGATGCTGACTTTTATTAGGATGACATCTTTGAGTCTCCATCATCTAATTTTTCTCACATTGAATGTTAACAAATGAGTAAAATCCTTAGAAGTTCCCACTTATTTTTTTCAAGGGGTGTCATTTTCTATGATTACAGATGCTATTTCTTATATTGTCTTCAGGTTAGCTTTCCTCAATTGTCCTTTCAACCTTGCCACACCTCATGATAATTGCATCCACTTGACTTGTTAGTAGATAAGGACCATTGTTTCAGAGTCCTATCATATCCTAATTTTTATCAATAAGCCCACCTCCATAATGACCTTTTGTAGAATCAGTAGTAACCTAGACAGAGAAATACCATCACATTTTTGGTGATGCTGGTGCTCCTTTCACTAGCATATTCCTAATAGACATAATTAATGGTATATTATCTGGATTTTCTCTTGTGATAAAATCATCATATAAGTTTTAGCCTCTTACATAAAGTAGTCATACCAACAATCCTGCTTTCTGGGTATTTTAATCCTCCTTCTAATATATGTGATGGCAATTCTGACATTTCAATGTCACTTAGACTAGACCACTGCATTTTCCACGCTTTTCTAAGTTATCCTAGTGGTAAGTCTATACCATGTTCTGAGGTCCTTTCAAAGTTGTGAAATCCTGTGTTCTAGGTCACTGTCCCTGTCAATAAATTTTTCCTGAATAAACCAACTTTTAAATTCAGTCCCTCACACACTCTCCTGTTTTCTGGTGGTACATACTATCTCAGTCTTGCTGATCCTTTGGATTTAAGATCTTTTTCTCCCTTTTCTTATAAGGTTCAGCATGTCTTCAGCAGGGAGCATTGTAACTTAACTCTAGTTACAGTCCTAATGGGAAGTGAGCACAGATCCTGACTGAGGTTATGCTATCTTGCAGTGACGAAAAGTCTGCAACGTCTCAGGTAAGAAATGTATGCTAGTGTATACTGTGAATAAGTGGTCCCTTTCTGTAGCACTAGTAGGTTCAGAGGAACCTAGATATACAAGATTTTCTAGAGAATCAAACCTATCACATCTGTCAATGTTCCATTATTTCCCAACCAAGAACCTGACTTTTATGTAGCACACCAACATTTATTTATTTTTTTTGAAATTTAACTTTCCTTGGAGCTCAGCTATTTTGATAATTAAATCCTATTCTCATTTCTCAGTTTCTTTCTGCTTTTCCAATGCAAGATATGAGAAAAAATTTGCATGTTGCTTACAAGGCTGGTATTTGAAGGTCAAAACCATGATTCTGACTCTCCTGTTCTCTAGATCTACTACTAGTACTACTACTACTACTACTACTACTACTACTACTACTACTATTACCGACTGGAATTTATTGAGCACTAAGAGTATGCCAGATACCACAAATACTTTGAGTGTAGTATAAGTTAGCCCTGGCTGGTTTAGCTCAGTGGATTGAGCGTCGGCCTGCGAGCTAAGTGTCGCTGGTTCGATCTTCCAGTCAGGGTACATCAGAGAAGGAAAACTCTGACTCCAAAAAACCTCCGCTGCCTTGCGGCATACCTCTTCTGGGGAAAGGCTAAGGGAGTAAACCCCGACAGAAAATCCGGAGCCGGAGTCCCTAAGGCGGTTTGACGTTGTAGTCAACACCGGCAACTCCTGCGGCGCACCTGAAGCCAAGCTGTATTGACTCCGTCTTTCCCTTGGACCCTTCAGCTGCGAAGAGAGGGGGGGTCTGCTGCATGGGCAACAGCAGACCCTCCATATCACCCTGCCCAGGCTCTGTAGCTTCAGCTCCACTGGAGAGGACACTCCAGCGTCATCGCAAGATGTCGATTCAACACGGGAGGAGACAGATACCGTGTCACTCCCGAGTCGGACTGCACAGCCATTCTCGACGGTGCAGATAGACACTTAAGAAGCTACACCATCGTCTCTCGAGACGGACGGCTGCCGACGACGAGTATAAGTTAATTTTTACAAAAAATGAGTTTATTCTATGGCTTACTGTCTGCCAAAGTTCCAGAGAATAACTGATTGTTCAGCTTATACTTACCGATAAGCCTAGACTAATCAACTATGCAGAGGTTATATAAGTCTATGACAGTTCCATGGTGATACTATGTGATCACGTTCTGTGAGATGAGGAGGAAAAACGATCCTCAGAGGAAAAAAGTGAGAACAAATAGATATAATTTAGATGTACAATTATTAACAAATATATAAAGGTTAAATAAAGTTGAAAATATATATTTAAACATTTAACAACTCACAGTAAATATTTATTAGTTTTAATACATTAAGAATGACAGAACTAGAACAAATATTTCAAAAATTCATAAGGAACCACAAAAGACCCCACAAAACAACAGTGATCCTGAGAAAGAAGAACAAAACTGGAGGAATCACACTACCTAATATCAAACTATACTATAAGGCCACAGCAATCAAAATAGCATAGTACTGGCATAAAAACATATACATAACTCAATGGAACAGAAGAGAGAGCCCAGAAATAAGCTCACACTTTTATCATCAATTAATATTTGACAGAGAAAACAAGCACATACAATGGGTTAAAGATACTTTAATGGTGTTGTGAAAATTGGACAGATATCTGCAAAAATAAATAAATAAATAAATAAATAAATAAAACTAGACCACCTTCTTAGACCACACACAATAATAAATTCAAAATGGTTCAAAGACTTAAATGTTAGACCTGAAATCATAAAAATTGTAAAAGAAAACATAGGCAGAAAACCTCAGATGTTAATTGTAGCAATATTTTATGAGATATATCTTCCCAAGCTAGGGAAACAATAGAAAGAATAAATAAATGGACTACATCACACTAAAAAGTTTTTGCACAGCCAAGGAAATCATCAAAAAATAAAAAGACAACCCATAGAATATATTCTCCTGTACACCTGATAATATCTAAAATTCATAAAGAACTTAAAAAACTCAACACCAAAAAAACAAATAACCTAATTTAAAAAATGGACAAAGGACCTAAATAGACACTTCTCTAAAGAGGACATACAGGTGGCCAGTAAACATATGAAAAGATGCTCATCATAACTAATCATCAGAGAAATGCAAATTAAAACCATAATATGATATCATCTCACACCTGTCATAATGGCTATCATTAATAAATAAACAAACCACCAGTACTGGTGAGGATGTGGAGAAAGGAAACCCTTTTGCACTGGTGGTGGGGATGCAGACTGGTGCAGCCACTGTAAAAAGTTGTATGGAGTTACCTCAAAAAATTAAAAATGGAATCTGCCTTTCAGCCCAGCTATCCCACTTCTGAGACTATATCCGAAGGACCCCAAACACTAATTTGAAAGAACTTAAGCACCCATATGCTCATTGCAGCATTATTTATAATTGCCAAGATATGGAAGCAGCCTAAGTGTGTCTGTCAGCAGGTAAATGAATAAAACAACTATGGGAATTTACACAATGGAATTCTACTCAGCTGTGAAGAAGAAGAAGAAAGAGAAAGAAGAAGAAGAAGAAGAAGAAGAAGAAGAACAACAACAACAACAACAACAACAACAAAACAACAACAACAACAACAAGAAGAACAAGAAGAAGAAGAAGAAGAAGGAGAAGGAGAAGGAGAAAGAAGAAGGAGGAGAAGGAGAAGGAAGAAGAAAGTTTTACCCTTTGCGACAGTATGGATGGACCTAGAGAACATTATGCTAAGTGAAATAAGCCAGTTAGAGAAAGATAAATACTATATGATTTAACTCAAAAGTGAAATTTAATAACAAATTGAACTAACAAGGAAAAAGGTACAGACTCATAGGTAGAGAGCAGGATGACAGCTGGGGTGGGGATAGGTTACGGGGTAGAGGGATTGAGCAAAAAGGAAAAGAAACTCATAGACATGCACAACAGTGTGGTGATTGTTGGGTGGATGAGGTATTAGGGGATTCAATGGTAATGGAAAAAATACAATAAGGATAAAAAATAAAAACAAAAAAATGAAAAAAGAACCAAACTATTCAGAAAAATAGAGCTAAACTATAATATTGCATCCTGTAACAAGAAATAGTTATATATATCCTGGAAGTGTTTAAACTTTTAAAACCAAAAACTACCACTTTTAATGCAGGCATTAATTTATATAAATTAAATCTATTATTTAAAGTATTTTATCAAAAATATTTTAATTAGTAAGTTATTTTAAGTAGGTGAGCATCCTGAATTATATATTTGCATTAATAAGTCTACAAACACTCAAACACACACTCACATACAGTTATTCACAATTCTAACTTGTCACCAATTCAAATGAAGGCTAACAGGTTTTTGTGAAATATTCAACATATATTTACTTATAAATCAAAGCCTAGAACATATGGAGTACTAAAGAATTCTACATGAATTTGGGAAGAGTTTGAATATTTTTCTCTTAGTATTGATTAGAATAAATATATATACAATTATTACAGTTTTATATTCTTCCTTCATTACTCCTATTCCTGTGTATAATATATAATATGGTCTTGATGTTAGCAAATGCAAATGACTGTTAGATGTGACTTCCAAATTAAAATGTAAATACACTTCTTTCTTATTTTCCTATCCACAAGAGTTACTTTAAGTTGAATTTTGATAGCAAAATAATTTTAATAAAAAAAATAAAAACCTGAGGCTAATAATATATAGAAAATATAATTTAAGATTGTTGTTAAAATTTTTTGAGCTATGAATTAGGAGTAATAAATAGATACACTAAATGCGCTAACTTTGAAATGATAACCCAGCACTTCTCTATGTGTATACATATACACAAAAACACACATGTATATAAATATATACACACAAAAGAATATTATGCATATTGAGTATATTTGCTGTTTACATACTACAATTACCTCAATACATATATCAACTACCTTCTTAAAAATATTGAAACTTATTTTATTTACTGTAAGTCACATTAGAATACAAACAAGTTAAGCATAATGTTCCTTGTAAACATAACTCGCTCTTTGTAACTTCTGGTCTCTTCTTTGTTCTATAACAGATAACTCAATGAAACCATGCAAGAAATAGAACAATTATTTTACTAACTATTCACAACATTTTGGCCAATAATATGAATAGAAAATACAAACTACAAACAAAATTTAATTTTGTTTCTGATTTTTGGATGAATTTCAAGAATAGAATTTAAACAGTTAACAGAGTTGGCAAATATGTCAAAATGTGGAAGACATCTGACAATATCACCAGAGTCCAATTTTCCTACGTGCCCAGTGTTGACCCCAAATTGCTAAGGTAAGTTAAATAGAAATACCAGATGTCAGTCAAAGGGAATAGCTTGATTGCTCAGCCATCCTTTACAATCTCCCACTGAAACAGGTAGAGGTGAAATGGTGTGTATAGCAAAGTCATGAAGATTGATGGCACCCAGTGCTTCTAAATGTACCCTATCTGCATGCATACGACTTGACACATGAACTGATAGAAAACAAAGCGTGTTTGCCCAGGAAAAGTGCTTCAGCAAGCTTAATTTCCATAGCCAGTTACACAGCAAAAGCAAGATCTAATAGTTCCCAGAGAAATCAGTAAAGCCATGATAAGAATTCAAAGCCACAAACTAAATAAAAAGAGATTATTAGCTACATTGCAGTAGGCAAACAGTAAAGTTGCAAGAGATCAATACTTGACAAGAGACATGCCACAAACTTCATGTATAGGTCAGGCTCACACACCGTTTTTAAATCAATCGAGTGACTCCTGGACAGGCACATAAAATGTCACTTTTTATCTTTCAGTTGATATTTTCCTCCAAGAGGAAAAACCTATCTATTCACCTCCCTGAGAGATCTGATCGAAAACATAGTCACTCCTGATATAAGGTTTAAAGGGGAAAACTGCAATCAAGTGGAAATTTTTGTCAGTACCTTAATCTCTGATTTGTAGAAGGTTTTGCTTTGGGATATTTGGTATGTCTGAGGATTGCCACCAAAGAGCCCTTCTGTTCTTTAATGGCTGCACTAAATCTTAACAAACGTGAGCATGAAAACTATTGTACTGCACTTGTGAGGCATATATCAAAGTTATATTTTTTAAAGCTTGGGAAGGCAGTTGAATCATGCATGTTCTTTATGGAACTCTGATCAGGCTGATAAAGGCAGTTCAGCTTCAATAAATGCTTTTTAAGTGAATGTTTTGGAAAGTGAATAGGAAATTCAAAGCTCAAACTGTTGCCAAAATGCTCCCACAGCACTTTGATCACTTTGTTTCTGACATTTTGTTGAAAATGTCTTGTTTTTATTAAAATGTTGGCATCTAGAGACCAAGAAAGTTAACTGCAGTTACTGAAAATATAATATACAGTAAGCCATAAAATGACATTACTTATTAAGTACTTTGTACACATTCCATAGAAAGAAAACTATTTCCCTGTGGGGTCACACTCAGCATTACACTTGTTTGAGAAAAACTTCATATTGTTAAAAGAAAGACAAGTACAGAAGATAAATCAAATACTAGCACTTTGCCTCAGGCAAAAAAGGAAAGGAAATTATACAGCTTTACTATCCAAAAGAATAGGGATAATAATAATATAAAAATTAATATAATTAAAGAGACATGCTGAATTAAAATGAATGCATTTGTATGCTGTCTTTAAATTATGATCACAGGACATATATTTAATTCAAAGGACAGAGAAGATAAGATATTACATTCTATATGCCAGTAGTGTGCTTCTATAATTAGTGATGCATATTTCTCTGATCACATTATCACAGTTTAAAATGCATGGCTTCTGCGATTTAGGGGTTGAATTTATCTTAAGAGTAAGAGATTTGTGTAAACCAAAAATAATGAGTGGAACATTACTTAAATAGAGACACACATGTTAGGATGAAAGCAATAGTACAATTTTTTATACACTTAAATGTATGTAAAGGCAAAGAATAGCATTCTATGTTGCCGTTACCAGCAAAATAATAATACTAATGATAATTTGATGAGTAAGTCAGATATTGCTTTCTTTCTTACTCTAGTTACACATATATTCTAACAATTGCTTAGACATGATTAGCTGCAATTTTTAATACCTCTTTCGCAATTTGTATTCTATTAAGTCGTTAACTAATGATATCTCCCCAAGATGCTGTATTAATTTGTGATAATTGTTAAAGTGTCACAGTGTCATGGGCACTGCAGTATCAGGAAGCATGAAGTAAAATGATAGTTCTGAAGAACTGGGAACAAGCAATAAATTATGTTAATTCCAAATCAAACTAGCAGGATAGTATAAAGGAAAAATGTATACATAAAAAATTAGTTGCTTCATATTTAGGAAAGTGCATTGATATCTTCCACTGTTATAAACAACTTAGATTAATTTTCTAATAACAAAATTATATGAACAGAGATCTCACTGAAAACTCATAGAGACAGCTCTCTCTTTGATAATGGTAAGTGAATAATTTGGAATAAATTTCATTCAGAAGACTACTGCTCAACAACAATAATCTTATTCAAGGCACTGGAGAGTTAAGAAACTATCAAATAATTACCAGACAGAGATTCTGGAAAGGAGCAAAATCAAACATGAACTTGATAATGTAAGTTGCTTTTCTCCTTGGAATATGTACTTCTGGTAATTCTGAAGATGGTGGATGAACATCAGGAGATAGACTAGAGCTTTTGACAGCCTCCCAAGGAGATAGGAAGAATGATTTCATGTTAAGTTTTGCCATTAAAAAAGCAAGACCTAATGAACTCTTTCACAATAGGCTGAGACACAATAAGTAAAGGCTATGGAAAAGAATAACTCAGAATGATACAGAAACTGTAGAAAATTTTAAATCATATCAATTCCTGATATTAGTTTAAGATGATAGTAGAGTGATTTTGCTCTCTGTCTCCTTGGAAGAAAGAAAGAAATTTTCCCTGGAGGAAGATATTCTTATTTCAAAATAGTACTGTTACAGAGTGAAAGGGGGTTCTTTCACGTGGCGCCTTGGCGTAAAACCCAACAACTAATCTTGAGAAAAACAGGTCTTTATTTACAATATTCCAACCTGGAGAGGATAGTGAGCATTTCAGCTCAGAGCCCTGTTCTCCTATGGGGCCCAGCACTTCCCTTGCTCCTCAAAAGGCTAGAAGCCAAAAACATGCCCAGAAGTTCCCCATCTGTTATCTGTCACCTGTCTCCTTCAGGATCTGGGGTACAATGTCATCAGTCTCCACATAACAGTCCAAGAAAACATGTGCCATGTTGCACTGGATCACACATGGTTCTCCCTTTACCCTTTCAAAGCTACATGATGTTCTCCCTTTCCTTTCAAAGCCGCATGAAGATCTCCCTTCTCAAAACCGCATGGAGAATCTTGCTAAAATGTCTGCCACCTATTTTTAAACCCCTGACTGCATCCTCTGATGCAGTGAGTGTGGTAATCAGTTCTGACCATTCACAGAACCTTGCACAGACTGTGTGTGCTCTTCCACACCATTCCATGGTCCAAAACCCCTCCCATCTTCTCGGGGCCTTGGAAGAACCAAAGCCATTTGCGTAACAAAGACACTAGCCACTAACCACAGGCATGTGAAGGCATCTTAAAAGCTTTTTCCTTTCCCCATCCCCCAACCAGCAGGCCCTGGGGATTTTTGGAGACCCCCATTCTGTAACAATACTACAACAATTTTTCAACTATAACATCTAGACACAAATATAGCTAGGCACATGAGGAAATAAGACAATATACAGAAAAATCAGTAAAATGAAAAGAACTTACATAAGTTGAATGTAGAGAACTAAATATAAATATAGATCATAAGAAAATACTTAGATTGAATTACAAGAAAACAGAAAGTTGAGAAATAATAAAGATATAAAATAAATAGAACACAGAGAGATAGTCTTATGTAATTGAAAATCCAAAAGGACAGATGAATATATACCAGAAACATTAGTTGTAGAGATTATGATTAAGAATGTGTTGATTAAAAATAACCCACAGATATTAGCTTTGCATAGTGCAAGCAAGATAAATAAGAAAGCAATTCAAATGCAGACATATTATGGTAAACCTTCTGGAAAATTAAGACAAAAGCAAATCTTAAAAGCAGTTTCAGAAAAATACAGGTTATTGTTCAAAGACTAAAAATCAGGTGGACAATCGATGATTCAACACAAACACAAAATGGATACCAGAACAAAATCGTGCCAGACTAAAATTCTAAACTGCATGAAGTTGAAATAAAGACATTTGCAGACTCAGAGTCTAATGATTTGTGCAGTCCAATTATTACCAAGCAAAGCAGAGCTCATTTACATGGTGCCTTGGTGTCATGACCCAACAATTAGCGTTAAGAAAAACAGGTCTTTATTTATAGTATTCCAACCTTGTGGGGGCTGGGAGGACCTCTGCTCAGAGCCCTGTTCTCCCCCAACATCCAGCACTTCCCTTGCTCCTCAGAAGGCTATAAACCAAAACCAAGCCCAATAGTTCCCCATCCCCTGTCAGTTCTCTCTGTCAGAATCTGGAGTATGATGTCCTCAGAATCTGTATAACAGTCCAGAAAAGAATGTGCTGTGTTACACTGGATCATGGTGAAGTCCAGGAAAAGCACAAGTCCTAAGAGAGTCTCCTTTCATCTGTCTGGAGTGCCAAGAGTCCAGACAGAGTCCAGGTTTGAGAGGTAAAATCCTTGGTGGCTTCAGAGTCAGCTAGAGCAGGCACAACTGAAGCAGCAGCCTGCCTGCTGTCTTACTAGCCCAGGCTGCATGGCTGAATCCTAACTACAAACTGCACAGCTGCTTGCTGCTTCCCACATGGCCACTACATTATCCTCCTCCTCGTGCAGCTGCTAACAACATGCTCCTTCATCATGACACCTTCCTCAGGCTCTCTTGTTCTTACTCCAGCTCAATCCAAAATTGAATGACACTTTTTTTCACATCAGACCTCATGGCAGAACGGGTCCTTCTTCATCCTTTCAAAAAGCATGGCCTTTTATCATGGCTCTGCCTAATTTTAAACGGTGACTCAGAGCACCATGCTTTATTGTTATGAAAAGTATCTTAAGCTGTATTGTCCACCTTATTACTCAGGAGGCAGCACAGCTATTATCTAACTATCAGCTTTCCATAGATAAGCAAAGTACCTTAAAAACTGTATTATCTCCTTCCTCCATCTTCGACACCATGGGCTCTGGGGTATTTGGGGATCCCTCTTCGTTCTGTTACACAATGGTTTAAATAACATCACATGCAGGGTCTCGGTAGAGTTTTCCTCCAGCACCATATTTCAAATGAATCATTTTTTTCCCTATCAGCCTTCAGCACTGTTCAACTTTTGGATCTGTGTTACAAAGCAAAAGGGGGTTCTTTCATTAGTGCCTTGGTGTAAAACCCAACAGCTTATGTTGAGGAAAACAGGTCTTTATTTACAGTATTCCAACATGGGGAGGGCAGTGAGCACTTCAGCTCAGAGCCCTGTTCTCCCATGAGGCCCAGCACTTCCCTTACTCCCCAAAGGGTTAGAAGCCAAAAACATGCCCAGAAGTTCCCCATCTGTTATCTATCAGCCCAGCCCTCTCCTTCAGGATCTGGGGTATGATGTCACGAGCCTCCATATAACAGTCCATGAAAACATGTGCCATGTTGCACTGAATCACACATGGTTCTCTCTTTGCCCTTTCAAAGCTGCATGGAGTTCTCCTCTCTCCCTTAAAATGGTTGCCACCTAACTTTTAAATGCCTGGGCAAAGCCTGTGATGCAGTGTGTGGGGTAAGCAGTTCTGACCATTCGCAGAACTTTGTGCAGGCCCCAGTATGCCTTTTCCTCACCATTCTGTGGTCAAAAACCCTCCCATCTCCTTGGGACCTTGGAAGAACCAAAGCCATTTACATAAGACACTAGCTACCAGACATAGATATGCAAAGGCATCTTAAAAGCTATTCCCTTCTTCCCATCCCCTAACCCATGGGCTCTGGGGATCTGGGGGGACCCCCACTCTGTAACATCTGTACATAATAATTGGGACTTTGAGAGTGTGAATGATCTTACCTTTCATCTCTAATAATACTTCTTCACTCTTGGTGATCTTTCCTAATTCTTTCCTTGCTGCCCTTCCAAGTCTCAGCCATCTTTTTCTCTTGACTTCTTGGGTGCAGCCTCCATTTGAACTGATGACTGAACCAAGGTAAGCAAAATCTTCGACAATTTCAATGTCTTCTTCATTGTATGTGTTAAAGCTATGTTTTCTTTTTCTTTTCTGTAGTCATGATTTTTGTCTTCTTGATGTTCAAATGCAGTCATGCTTTTGCACTTTATTTTTTCATTTTCATGAGAAGTTATTTCATAACATTGCTTCTTCCTGCCAGTAAGATGGTGTCATTGGCATATCTGAAGTTGTTGATATTTATTATACCAATTTTCACTCTTCCTTCCTCTGAGTCTAGTTCAGCTTTTGGTAAGACATGTTCTGCATATAGATTAAGCAAATAGATATAAATGGTAACCTTGTCTGACATTTTTGCTTATGTGAAACCATTCTGTCTTTCCCTATTATGTCCTGGCAGTGGGTCCCTGTCTACAATACAGGTAACTCATCAGGACATTCAAGTGCTGAGGCACGTCTGTTTCTTTCAAAAAAAACCTATGGCTTCTATGGAACAATATTCAACAATAGAAGAACAATATTGTATCAAGGCTGACCTTAAGAAAAGAGACTTACTTGTTTACTGAATCAAAAGTAGTCTCTGTGGGTGTTAAATTTAAGTCAAATTTTTGTTAAATAGGGTCCCAAGAAATCAATTGTAACCAACAGTTAATAACTAGTTTGCTAACAGCTTGAGGCAAAGCCAAGGGCAGTTAACACTCCAACAAATTAGTTGTTAAATGTGCTAATGACTGACTTTGCAGGGATTATTGCTATTATATACAGACATCAATTCAGCTTTCTCACTGAGCCTCCAAAAGTTTGCAGCCAAAAAGTGATTTTTGCACCCTCAGTTTGATACTCGGATTCTAGTTAATATGATAACACAATACACATTTGCAAGAGTAAAAGTAATAAAAGCTTTTTGTTTTCCTCTCTTGTAGTATAATTGGTTACTTTTGTAACATCATATACCCTGCATTTCAAAATGTGTTTTTCAATTGGACAAAAGTATATATTCTAATATGGTTATATAAAGATAATTCCTAGAAGTAATCTGTAATATTAAAACATAGAAATAAATATAATACCCTGTACCCACATATACAAAGACAATTATAGAATGTATTATGGCAATCATATTACTCTGATTTTGGTATAGGCACAAGAAAAGGCAAATAATGTTCATTTTGAATGAACTTATGTTGATTTTCTGCTTATTAGTCTGTTCAAATCTCTGTTTTAATACAATTAAAGTAAATTTCTAATGCTATTTAAATATTTTTTCTATAAATTTTCCATTTATTTCAAATTTATTTCATGGGTTAGGTGTTTTTTAAT
Organism: Furipterus horrens; assembly: GCF_987537825.1. Lineage (NCBI taxonomy): Eukaryota > Metazoa > Chordata > Mammalia > Chiroptera > Furipteridae > Furipterus > Furipterus horrens. The sequence goes on along the minus strand of NW_028327182.1, from coordinate 27,067,621 downwards.
ATTTCAAGCCATCTTTGTGACTTTTAAACTGCTTAAAACTACACAAATATTGCCTTAAATTCTCAAGTTAGTAAGAGTCTCAACATATTCCTAAATATTTCAATTTAACTTTATCCTCAATTGAGCTTATAATATTGAAAGAGAGAAACTTTATTCATTTATATCATCAATTAAAAAAAAAGCTCTAATCTTTTTCACATATGATCAGTTTTTAAGCTTTATTGTGATATAATTGACCTGTAAATCATGTAAAGTTAAGGTGTGCAATGTGATAATTTGATAAGCGTATATATTGTGACATGCCTATCACAATAAAGTTAGTTAACACATCCTTTACTTTACATAACTACCATGTTGTCATTATGTTAACAACACTAAAGCTCTTTTTCATAGCAACTTTCAATATACAATACAGTGTTATGAACTATAGTTACTATGCTGTACATTAGAATTCTGGAAACTATTCATGTTATAACTGAAAGATTATATTGATAATATGGTATTTGTCTTTCTTTGACTTATTCACCTTTACATAATGCTCTCAAGGTCCATCCACGCTGTCACAAATGGCAGGTTTGTGTGTGTGTGTGTGTGTGTGTGTGTGTGTGGCCAAATAATATTCCATTTATATAAATATGTACCTTATTTTCTTCATCCATCCATCCATTAATGAACATTTAAGTTGTTTCCATGTCTTGACTATTTTGTCAATTTCTGCAATGAATATGGGAGTGCACATATCTCTTTGATATAGTGATTTCACTTTTTAAAGCTACAACTCACGAGTGGGATAGTTGTATTATATAGTAGTTCTATTTTTAATTTTTTGAGAAATCTCCACACTGTTTTCCATAGTGGCTGTACTAATTTACATTCTCAGCAATAGTGCACATGGATTACATTTTCTTCATATGCTTGTCATGTTTCTTATTTATTGTCTTTTTCATAATAGCCATTTCAACAATAGCCATTGTTGGTTTAAGGTGCATTTTCTTGACAACTGATAATGTTGAGCACCCTTTTCTGTATTGTTGGCTATTTGTATGTCTTCTTTGGAAAAATGTCTGTTCAGTTCCTTTGCTGGAATTATTTTAATTGAATTGTTTGTTATTTAGCTATTGAGTTGTATGAGTTCTTTTAGACTCTTATCAGATATACTGTTTACAAATATTTTCTCCCATTCCATGGATTGCCTTTTTATTTTGTTTTTTCATTGCCTTGCAGAAGCTTTTTAGTTTGATATAGATCCTATGCATGTTCAAAAAAATCATTTCCAAGCCCATTTGAAGGAGCTTTTCCTCTTATGTATTCTTCTAGGAGTTTTACAGTTTTAAGCAAGAGCATTTAATGTTATTTCTTGTAGTTATTTAATGTTTTTTTTCCATTTCATGTTATTTTTTTGTGAATTGTGTAAGACAGGGTTTAAATTTTATTCTTTTACATGTAAATATACAGCTTTTCCAACATCACTTATTAAATAGACCATCCTTTGTTTCAATAAGTATTCTTGAATCCTTTGTTAAATATTAGTTGTTCATATATGTGCGAGTTTAATCTCAGGACTCTCATTCTGTTCCATTGGTCTATGTGTCTGTTTTTATGCCAGTTCTGTACTATTTTTATTACTATATTTTTATAATATAGTTTGAAACTGGAAAGTGTGATGCCTACAGCTTTTTTCTTTCTCAAGACTGCATTTGTTTTTCAGGGTGTTTTGTGGTCTCATCTGAATTTTAAGATACCTTTTTTCTTTAATCTCTTTGAAAAATGCCCTTTGCATTTTGTAGGGATAACACTGAATCTATAGATGGCTTTAGGTAGTGTGGGCATTTTAACAATGTATACAAATATATGAACAAAAATTATTTACACTTATTTGATCTTCTTCAATTTCCCCCATCAGTATTTTGTGGTTTTTGATATACAGTTCTTTCACTTTCTTGGTTAAATCTATTCCTAAGAATTCTATTCTATTTGATGCTATTACAAATCAGATTATTATTTTTTCGTATCTCTTTCAGGTAGTTCATTCATTGTTAATGTATAGAAACACCACTGATCTTTGTATATTAATTTTATATCCTGAAATTTTACTAAATTCATTTATTATGTCTAACAATTTTTTTTGTGTTCAGTTTTTAGGACTTTCTATATACAAGATTATATCATCAGCATTTTTATTCTTTCTTTCTAATTTGAATATATTTTGTTATTTATTTTTATTGCCTGATTGTTCTGGCTAGGACTTACAGTAACATATTGATTAGGAATATGAGTATGAGTACCCTTTTGTTGTTCCCCATTTTGGAGGGGAAATTTTTCAATCTTTCACTGTTGAATATGATATTATCTTTAGTTTTGTCACACATGACTTCTATTATGTTGAGCTGTGTTCCTTCCAAATGCAATCTTTTTAGTTTATATCATAGAAATTGTTCAATTTTATGAAATGCATTTTTGTATCTATTAAAATGATTATATGGTTTTTGTATTTCATTCTGTTCATATATATCACATTTGTTGCTCTGCATATCATGAACCACCCTTACATCCTAGGGATATATCCCATGTGATCATGGTGCATGATCTTTTTAAAGCACTGTTGAATTCAGAATTTTGTTGAGGTTTTTTGCATCTATATTCATTATGGACACCATCTAGCAGTTTTATTTTCTTGTAGTATCCTCATCTGGCTTTGGTAACAGGAGTAATGCTGGCCATGTAAAATTATGTTAGGAATGTTCCTTCTAATTTTATTTTTTACTTTGAAGATAATTGGCATTAGATTTTTTAAATGTTGGATAGAATTTACTTATAATGGAAATAATTTTACCTGCATGTTAGAATGTTCTGTGACCCTAGGTTTAGTGGTAAAAGATGACAAATATGTGACAGTTCTGAACCCAGAGAGTATAGTGAGTCACTGATTGAGGCTACAGGGTACCAGTATGTTGAAAACTGTGTGGCCCTTGGGGAGCACTGAAGGGGATCCACTGAGGCTGCAATGGCTGTTGTTGTCCTCTGTTGTGCCTCTGGTTGTTGGAGGTAGTGGTGTTCTCACACTCAGCTGTGAAAAGAAGCTGCAGGTATCTGTGTAGTGGCAGGAGTCAGTTGCAAACATACATGTAGCAAAATGAGCCAAAGTAAACAGCAGGGATCACAGCCAACTTTGAGTACACTCGCAGCTGCAGGAAGTCCTAGCTGTAATCTTGAACTGCAGTGGATGCTGTTTCTCATCACTGGTTCATGGCAGTGGAGGCTGGTGTCAGAAGTCAGGACAGAGGTGTGCAAACAAAGCTGGTTGAGGCTAGCTGCTGGTGAAGATATGATACAGATTAGTAGCAAAAGACAGGACTATATCCGGGCCCACACACAGTTGAGGGATCTCTGGTTTTTGTCCTGCGAGTGTACCCACTGGAAGGGCTAACCCTGAGCACATGCAAAGTAATGGGATCAGTTACAGGGGTCTAGGCTAGTGTCTTGAACTCACACAGCCAAAGAGACATAGGTTGGCTGCCTTTGCAAGTCCCAGGCTCTGAAATGGACAAGAAGGATAGAAATCAGGAGGAGCTCAGGCAGCTGTCACCAGCAAATGCAAATACCTGAGGGGCAAAAACTGGTACAATCTGCAAGGAGTCTACAGAGGCTGGCCATTGACTTCTTAAGTGACTGAAGATGCTGAGGTGGTCTGCAAAACAGGTCCTGGGGACAGCATTTGTTCTGGCTATGTGGCTGATGCTAGCAGCTTCCGCTTTTCTTCCTTGTTCCCAGCCATGTCTGTACCTCTCAGCTTTGCAATCTCTAGGTAGGGTGAAATTAAAGTAGGTCCTTTGTGTGATGCCCTAAAAGGCTGGTGAAGCTAATTGCTCACCCAGCTCTTCCTTTTTGAGTAAGGGGAGCTCTTTCTAGCTGGGGAGTTCCCTCTGGGTGGTAAGCTATGCCAGCTTTGAGGATGGGATAATGAAGTCAAAATAAAGCTGTTCTCTTTTGTAAGGTTATTCTCAAGTTTTATGTTCCATGCCACTGATGTTTCTTGAATAGACTCCAGATCTATTTTTTTTAATTTCAAGAACTTCTTTCTAAGTGTTGATCTTTGTGGACAAATAAAGGATAGCACTGCCCACTCCACCATCTTCGCTGATGTTACCCCACAACGTAATTGGTTTTAATGGTCAATTCTCTTCACTTTCCTGTTCTGCTATGTACCCATCACTGTTTTTACATTTGGATTCTGCAACACCTGTATAGGAGGTAGAAAATTCAGTATATCTGAACCTTTTCTTTTTACCTTCACTGCCTTCTTTCCATTACCATTTTGTCCCCTTATATGCTCCCCGCAACCCCAAGCAATCACCACATTGTTGTTCATGTCCATGAGTCCTTTTTCCTTTTTGCTCAATCCCTATGGATTTTTTATTCACTATTTTACTCTGGGCTTTGATAATTGCAGGTTTCTGTTTTTATTTTAGCTGTTTAAATCCACTGTCTTAACTGACATTTTCCCACACAAATATATGCTCTTTCTTTAGTCCTCTTGGTCTATTATTTTATGTGAACTTTTTTCTTTTTTCCTTATCTCTAGTACCTGGAACTGTCAGAACTATTTTGTCTTTGGACTAGTTATTTATAGTGTTATTTAAATCTCAGTAAGCTCATGATACTGGAATTATGGTAGTCCCCATACTCGGTAAGTACATATGAATAAAAAAGAAATTATTTTGAGTCCCACATCACATGGTTTTTCTTATGATATTACTTTTTTTTTTGTTTGTTTGTTTAAGAGATATTCAAGGTTCAGCTTTCATCTCTTCTAACGTGTGATGGCTTAAAAGTAACTAGAGACATAAAGAAGTTTATCTTAATTCCTATAGGGATTTTTTTGTGCCATATAATTTATCATTATCAATATGACTTATTAACCTCTTTTTTGTTTGTTTTGTTTTGTTAACTAGTTTTAAACTTTCTGTATATAAGAAATTATTCTGCATAATCTTTTTATATTTTATAGTTTGTATTTCATTTTGAATATTTTATCCAGTAAAGTTTAATATCTATAGCATAAAATTTAATGGAATAAAGGAAATCTTTTAGACACATATTAGGCTCCTAAAATTAAATATACATTGTACATATTCAAAGTGGAATTGCAGAAATTCATGAGATAGTCACTCACTACACTAGAAATGAAAACAAGCTAGATAAATTACAAAATTATAGTTTTTGAAAACATACTATTAAGTTGCAAATTCAAAACAAACTAAAATCCAGAAAGTAACTGGGACTTCCCAACAAGTGAGACATCCATAATTGTGTTTCTCCAAGGACAACTGACAAGTTCATGATGATTAAATGTATATTTGTGTAAGAAGGAATAATCTTGTGTTTTAACTAACTTTAGTGGCCTCATGTGAGCTAGTGTCAAATAGCTTGTGGGGTCCTAACTACAACCCACCAACTCTATCACACAGTCCTTTACAAAGTTTATGGAGATAGCACACCAAAGACAAAAGAGTTTATTCATATCCATATCCATCTAATTTACCCCAGAACTTTACCCCAGTGCAACACACTGACTGCTGAAGAATGGAGTGGGCAAGAATATGCTGATTCTCACAACTTTTTCCCTTTGTGCTATGCAGGGGTCTACAGAATGTAGGGAGAAGGTCAAGAAGCTAAAATAAATTAAATAAATCATATACATTATATTTATAATATATAACCAAACATATATAATAAAAATGGGAAAATTATTTGAAAGGGTTAAGTGTACCCTGAACTCAACTGAGGAGAGTACCAATGGCCTTGATGACAGTTTACTGCAAATTATTCAAAATAAATACAAACAGAGAAAAACAAAAAAGAGAAATTATGAGATAAAAACATTTAGAAATGTAGTAGCAAATAATACTCTGAAATTACTAAAAGTTATCAATTTACAGACCAAAGAAGCTCAGAAAAACCATAGACAAGATAATACAAATAAAACCACACATAGCCATCAAAATCAAATGGCTCAAAAACCAAAAACAATAGAAGCCAATGGGAGGAAAAATAATTCTGCAAGAAAGACAGTTGGCTTCTCAATAGAAACAATAGAGACCAGAAAATAATGGAATATTATTTTTTAATTACTGAAAGAAAAAAGAAAACCTAGAATTCTATATGCTGTAGAAATTACCATGAAAAGTAAAATTAAGTAATTATCATCTGGACAAAAGCTAAGAGAAGTAGATGCCATAAAACCTCTGATAAAGAAAATGTCAAAAGGAGCTTGAAGATAATATAAAATGAATGATACCATATGTTATAGAAGCCTGAATCTGCACACAGGAAATAGAATAATAGTTTATATACAGTGGGGTGGGTGTCCTTATATTTTCATGAAATTGAATGAAATAATGAATATGGTGAAAACTAAAAATACAAAAAGAATGTATAGTTATATACTTGTGTATATATTGTATAAGTTTTTCAAGAGAACAGTGTACAATTCCTGATATTCCAGGAATTAAATTTAATGCCCAATGACTGGGCCAACTTCTATAGGGGCTTTGAGGTATCAAATATGTACTCCTTTTGCATCTACCCATTAGTATTCTGATCTGTGCATCTATTTAAAATTCTATTGCATTACAACTCTCATTATATCAATTATATACTAGTATTTATATGAGAAGGATCCTCCTTGCTTAGAAGCTCTTTGCTATGAATATGTGATATTATATGATACTACAGGGATTCCAAAAATACATGAGTCATTTGACATAATAAGTGAAAATTCAGTCCTGCTGTTCCCTATGTTTTTTGAAAATATCTGTTATATTAAAGGCATTTTCAACAAAGCCTCTTGAGATGTAATTAGAAAGAAATTTTTAAAAAATCACTGTCTTTTTATTATAAAATACATTAATATAAGAATATTACTTCATTGTCATGTCATTTAGTTATACAAAAAGATACTGCCTTTTGTGTGTTATATTTGTTTTTTTATTAGATATTCATTCATAATCACTTTCTTTAAATGTCACTTCAGGGACTAAATCATAAATTTAGGCATCTAACATCACATCTTGAAAGCAGCACTACTGACATATTTGGTAAGATTTTCACAACAGAAAAATAAATTAGCTAACCAGGTAGTAGTGACATTCATTTAGATTTGGTGTTCATAGAATAAGAACTGATTTTTTTCAATCTGAGACACCAAACATTCAGATTAAATTGAGATAAAAAGTGGCCACTGATTCAGAAGCTTTTAAATGTAGTTGTTTGTAAATGTTCTACAAAATGTAATATGTATTCCTCCTTGATATAAAGTATTTATACTTTTAAAGAAAAAACTTTATGCTTAGGTTAACTGAGTTTAAAATTTTATTGAAAAATGTGAATTTTAAGGAGTGAAACTATTACTAATTAAGCTGAAATAATACAATTTTGTTGGAAATAATTTAATCCATGTGAATCATATTATTTTTTTGAATATGTTTTTGGTACTATTTTGTTACAATAATAAAAAAAGCACATGCCATTTTACAACCTTAGATAAAAACAAATTGCAAGAGATTTTCCAAAATTTCTTCTGATCCTAACATATGTACTAAAATATATCTGCCTCCATATCTATCTGATTAATTTCTACCTAATAGAAAGAAAAAAAACCATTAATACAAAATATTTATCTTTACAATTTCTGAAGTAGTTGCTAGTCCTGACTTTATACGAACTAATAATGCAGACCAAAGAGATTTCGCCACTTGATAATCTCAAGATTTGCATTAGATTTGTCTTATGTCTTACACACATACAAGCATAGTATAAGTTTTATGGTTTTTACATAGATTTCCCTAAATGTTAATTATCTTCTCCATTATTGAAATTCTACTAAATGTACCAGTAGTAAACCAAATACTATCACTTACAGATGTCCAACCTCTGATCCATTGAAACTGTGAATATTTTATCTTACACATCTAGGGACAATAAGGCTGCAGAGAGAATTGGGTTTGCTAATCATATGTCCTTTAAATTGGAAGATTACTTAAGGTTATTTATGTAGATCCAAAGTCTTCAGAAGTTTCTAAAAAGTAGAAAAGAAGGAGGAAGTGAAAGTGAATTAATAGAGAAAAAATGTTAATGACTGTGTGTGAAATCTAGAAGCTGAAAGGGGTAAGAAAATGAATTCCCTTTTAGAACTTTCAGAGAGAATGAATGTAGCCCTGCTAAAACATTGATTTTAGCCCACTAGACCATTTTCAAATTCTGACTTAAAAAATTGTAAGATAATAAATTTATGTTGTTTTAAATCTCTAAATTTGTAATAGTGTGTTGCAGCAGCAACAGAATAGTAATATAGTACTTTAACCTATTATTAACAAACTTTCTAATATCTTCATCTTACTGGTTTAGACAGGTGAATGTCTTTTGCCTATGATTGCTGGTAGCTTTGTGATAGGTTTTATATTACTTCATCTTCATGATCTCACATGGCTTGAACATAGCAGGCCCTTGAAAGATATTTTTGATTTTACATACAATGTGAGCAAAAAAAAAAAAAAAGAGCAAATATTTATGCTTATTTTAGAAGACAGGTTTATTGACATACTTGCTCAAAAATTGCCAATGAAATTGAAGTTATGACTCACAATGTTAAGGTAGTGCTTTCTTTGTCCTTATATATTAGTTTGTGCAAAGAAATATGTATGTCATGGTACCATATAAAACTATTTTCTTATTATGACCCTGTTGATTTGTATTCCATCTCTCCTAGCACATCCTCATTAAAGTAAGGATACAATTATTCTTGATGACTTTTTCTTCTGTCTAGACTCATGAATACCAAAAAAATTGTAATCAGTATCTTGAAAGAATGAGTAAGTATTAACCACCATCTATTTTTTTTTATTTCAACCTCTTGATTAGTTAGCAGGGTTTGTTCCTAAATGTATCTGTATAAACATAACTTATTTTTGGCTTAATTGACTGTCTCTGCTCCAGAAGACAGGTTCTTGTATAGGTTATATGTAACAAACTATTAATGTTAATGAATATCACTTTTATTCAAAATTCTTTATAAATTCTTATTAGTCACAACATATAAAATAAGAATAATAAAATTACCAGAATCCATCTGGGCTATATATTCCCACCCCATTTTATCGCTACCTCTCTTTCAATACCTTCTTCCAAATTTTTCTATGTAGTTTCTATTTCCTTCCTAAATACGCAAACTTCTTTTGGGTATACTTTTAATATGTTCTGCTGCAAAGTTTTAAGTACATTTAGTTAATGGCAGAATGACAGTAATTCCAACCCTTTTACATCTTTTCTATAGACATATGTTGTAATTCTATTTACTTTGTCTCTATAAATGATTATACATGTTGTTTTAGAAGAAACTTAGTGGATTCAATTAATTTAGATATAACTATGTTGCATTACTTTCTATAATAATACAAATTTCTAAAAAATGTTTGTGATGGTGATTACAGAAGGGACAGTCCCACGTTCATGTATGGTTGATAAAAAGTAGGAGGGATACCTTGGGAGCAAGCAATGCCAGCCCCAGGTGAGACCTCACAGTCCAGGGTTCTAGCACATGGAAGATGAATCTTTATATCTTCTGGCTATAAAAACCAGCAGGGGTTGGGGCAGCAGAAGAAACTGCCAGATTTTCAGGAGATTTGTATTAAATGACCTTCATTGACTTAGAACATACGCAAAACCACCAGGGCAATAGCTGGAAGAGCACAGTCACAAATGGGAAGTGGGTGAAGTTACTTGAAATAGGGCAAATGTGAGCAAACCTCCAAAAGCCAAGCAGTGGCATTGTCTCCTTTCCAAGCCCTCTCCCCACACAGAGGCACAAATAATGAAGCAAGTGGCCCTGCCCCATAAAATTTATAGGTGCCTTTTCTAAAGTAGGCCATGCTACTAAGACAGGGAATCAAAGTAACCCTACCTAATACACAGCAGCAAACACAGAGAGGCATCCAAGTTGAGGAGACAAAGAAATATAGCCCAAATGAAAGAACAGAACAAAATCCCAGAAAAAGAACTAAATAAAATGGAGATAACAGATCTATAAGATGCAGAGTTCAAAACACTGGTGGTCAGGATGCTCGGGGAACTTATGGAGTATGGCAAAAACATAAAGGAAGAAATGAAGGTTACACTAAGTGAAATAAAGAAAACACTACAGGGAACCATTAGTGGAGGGGAGGAAGCTAGGATTTAATTCAATGATTTGGAACACAAAGAAGAAATAAGCATTCAACCAGAACAGGAAGAAGAAAAAAGGGTTCAAAAAAATGAGGATAGTATAAGAAGCCTCTGGGACATCTCCAAAAGTGCCAACATCAGAGTCCTAGGGATGCCAGAAGGAGAAAAGGAAGAGAAAAGAATTGAAAAATTATTGAAAAAATAATGAAAGAAACTTCCCTAATTTGGTGAAGAAAATAGACATACAAGTCCAGGAAATACAGAGAGTCCCAAACAAGTTGACCCAAAGAGGACCACACAAAGGCAGATCATAAGTAAAATGCTGAAGATTAAAGATAAAAGAGAGAATCTTAAAAGCAGCAAGAGAAAAACAGAGTTACCTACGAAGGAGTTTCCATAAGACTATCAGCTGATTTCTCAAACAAAACTTTGCTGGCAAGAAGGGGTTGACAAAAAGTATTCAAAGTGATGAAAAGCAGGGACCCACAACCAAGGTCACTCTAACCAGCAAAGGTATCATTTGGAATGAAAGGGCAGATAAAATGCTTCCCAGACAAGATAAAGCTAAAGGAATTCATCAACACCAAGTCATCATTACATGATATGTTAAAGGGACTCGTTTAAGAAAAAGAAGAGGATCCAAAGTATAGAGTAAAATGAAAACAAACTCACAACTATCAACAACTGAATATAAAAGACAAAAATGAAAACAAAAACAAACTAAGCAAACAACCAGAACAGGAACAGAATCATAGATGTGGAGATCATTTGGAGAGTAATCAGTTGGGAGGGGAAAAGGGAAGAATGGGGGAAATGGTGCAGGGATTAAGTAGTATAATTGGAAGGTACAAAATAGATACGGGAATGTTAAGAATAGTATAGGAAATGAAGAAGCAAAATAACTTATATGTACAACCCATGGACATGAACTAAGGGGGATTGCTGGAGGGAAGGGGGTACTGGGTGGAGGGGGCAAAGGGGGACAACTGTAATAGCATAATCTATAAAATATATATATATTTAAAAAGAATGTACATTGACATGCAATTTGTTTACAACCCTCTGTTGTGTTAATTTCATGTGCAGAAGCAGAGGAGGTGCAGCCATATGTGTACATTCCATCCCATGAGTACAGAATTCCACAAAACTCAAAATGTGTGGATATTCAGTGAGACTTGACCAGTACAAGATACAAGAGAGGCTACACTTTCCATTTACACCATAACTTGCTGCAAACACAAAGAAAACAGTGGCTTTCTAACGAACATGAACAACCAAAATACCCATGTCACATCCTAACTTAGTTATATTACTTCCCTTCTTAGCCAAACTACTTATGCTGACATAAAAGAAAAGGGAAAAATAAGACAACTTATAATTGATTTGTTTTTATCAAACATTCTTTAATCTTCAATAAGCTTGAAGTATAGAGTATCAGTAGATTATGCCCAAATCATGAAGGGAAATAAGAACACCTCAGTTAGTTCAGTGGAGCATTTTTCACTGTTCTGATAAAAAACTACATATGCATATATGAGTTACCAAACACAAATTATATATACATATATATATATATATATATATATATATATATACACACACACACACACACACAGATTTATATATATATATGTAATTTTGCATATTGATTAAGTGCTTTCCTATTTGCCTTTCAAAATTACATTGCACAATATAAAAAATAAATGAATAATTCATGCTAATAATTATTTCCTTAGAACATAAAATCACAAATTATAACATTATGACAAATTGGGAAAGAGACCACACAAGAAATAAAAGCTTTTTTATTCTAATACCTTTAGAGATACTTTTTAACTACACTTTCAGTTGCATTGTGCCATGCAAATTCTGTAGTTGAACCTGAATGACAGTATCCTAACAAGAATGAAGTTTTCCTGGCTGCTGTGGCTCAGTGGATTGAGCATCGGCCTGCGAGCCAAGTGTCGCTGGTTCGATTCCCAGTCGGGGCACGTTACTAGGTTACACATCAGGTCCCCAGTTGGGGGCACGAGTGAGAGGCAACCACATAGTGATGTTTCTCTCCCTCTTATTCTCCTTTCCCCTCTCTCTAAAAATATATAAACAAACAAACAAAAAAGAATGGAATTTGATTTTAGAGACATTTAGCCTTAAGTTTGATTCATAGATTATCTTTATGTCTGTAGGTACATGGATAAGTTACTGAATCTGAATTTCTGAGTTCAATTTTATAATTCTTGACCTACAGACAATAACACTTTTTTCTAAGTCTTTGTAATGATAGAATTAGATCATTATGTCCTCTTATAATGTGCAGAGAAGGTGCTCCCTGACTGATACTTTCCATTCCCTCTGTTTTGTCTGCTCTAGGTACTGTAAGTGTCACTCACTTAAGAACTGACCCGACATAATCAAGTTTTATTTGATTATAAAGTAGACATTCTATCACAAGCAATGTTGTAAGAATGATGCTCAGGAATAGTCTCTAGTCTCAAAAGCAAGAGAGTGCTACATTTTCCATTATGAAACAATAACAAGAATAAAAGAGCCAGATTTCTGGATCTCAAGAATCTTATTAGGTCTCAAGGCTTGTATTTGTAAAATTTTTAATAAATCCTTTGTAACAGGAAAAAAATGGCCTCTTTCTATCCTGTTGACCTTACAAAAATCACCCATGGTGCTGGTGAGCCTGCACAGAGGAATCTCTGCAAGATCAACTGATGGTTTACAAAATAGAAGTGCAATTGTTTATGCAGTCATCATCTTAAAGGAAGAAGGACATTATGTTGGTTACTTGAAAATACTTCATAGTCGTGTGTTTTGTTCATGATATGTTAAGTAGTTCTTTAAAAAAGTAAAGAGAGCTAAACATACCTGAAAACACCCTAAAATTAGCAATCTCCTTCTCCACTCCCTTTTTAGCGGCCTTATCCTCTCCTCTCTCTTCACCATCCCCTCAGCTGGAGAATACAGCAGCACAATGAATCTCAGGTTTCCTAAAGGAGATAATTTGGGAGAAAATCTCATAAAATTTTCATATATATCCCTTCTATTATTAAATTTATTGCCTTGGATGTTTGTCTCCAGTAAAGAAAAAAGAAAAAAAAATACACTAAAGATCTGGAGTAAGAATAAGATGGCCATAATAATATTTGATAACTGTATTTAGTTTGTTTATATATTGCAGGGCATAGGAAATTACATTACTCATTTATCTTAGGCAAAACTTTCCATATAGAAAATTCTATGTTGAAAAATTAAAATATGGTGTTAGAAAAATGAAATTTTGTCCTACATAATCATAATAGCCAAATGAACCAAGTGTGGGGAACTGCTCCTTGTGGTTTGAGGAATTGAAACCCTGGCCATGAACCAGACTTGCCCCCTGGCTTTTCTTTAAGTCTTAAGAGCATACTGGAAGGCTGCGTGGGAGACATGACCGAAGGCCATTCAGAGAGTTTCCATGGGAATTGGATTTAAAGAATGCTTATTATGGACATTAAACACCTTTACTAAACAAAAGGTGTTTCAAACCTTAAGTAATAACTTTCAATGACTTAGCCCTAAAAATTGGTTTCAAGGACTAAATTTATATACATGGATAATGGGAGCAGCTGGATGTTTATTGGTCATTGTAATACTCTGTGTCCTCTGATGTGTCTACAAGTTATTTACCCATGATCATATCTGAGAAAAGCAAGTAGCAAGCTTTATAGGCCATTCTGCTATAAATATTACAAAAAAAACAAAAAGGGGGGAGATGCGAGGAACTGCTCCTTGTGGTTTTGAGAATTGTAACCCTGGCCGTGAGCCGGACTTGCCCCCCTGGCTTGTCTTTAAGTCTCAACAGCACACTGGGATGCTATGCAGGACACATGACCAAAGGCCATTCAGAGGGTTTCCATGGGAATTGGATTTAAAGAATGCTTATTATGCTTTGGACTTACTCTGCTTTTCTCATTTCTTAGTTAACTATAAACAATTTCTAGGAAGAAATACATGAAATCTTGCACATAATGCCAGTGTGGCATCAAGATGTTTAATAGATCCTAACACAGACTGGTCACTATGCCCTCTATATTTATATCTATAATCTGTAAGTGTCAACTGTAACCCAGGTGCCTAAAAGCTATTGATGATTTATGAATTTTGACCTTGTATCTCCCATTCATACCCTTTTTAATAAAAAGCATGAGGGATGAAGGTCTTGCGCTTTCTCCACTAGAGGGAACAACCATCTCCCTTACCCCACAGACAAAATACAGTGTACTGGATAGATTTTTTCCATCATGGTTGTGAGACATCTGCTGGACAGAGTAGTTTCCAACTAAACAGGGGCATTGGAGGCACTGCAGCCTCACCCAAGCAGTCAAATACTGTAATCTGGAATGACTATAAAATTTAAATTTTTCTGCCATGGGATCTATCTTCTACATTTGTGACATTGAAGATTTTTAGTTATGTGTAAGATACATATTGATATAGATGCATTCTACACATATAATGTTTGATTTCTTATTCTAAATCATCTGTCATTTATTAGCTTGTATATACAATGTTTTAGGCAAGTAAAATATTTCACATTTACAAAATTAAACTTGCATGTATCAATAAAAGCTAAAAACACTAAAAATTTTTTATAAAAGTTTACCTATGAGGAACAATGTACATTTTATGACCTTTAATAAAATTAATCCCAGAATTATTCTGAGATGTTAATGAGGCTGTTTCTCTTATCTTTTATTTTTGCCTTCAAGTAAGACACTATTTTTTTCCTTTTGAATGGCATTATACATGTCAATATTTAAAGACATCCTATTTTGAATAAAATATGTCAAGATGTAGTCTTTTAATTTTGTCTTTTCTCATTTTAGAAATGATTACTTTTACTCTGAGGGAACAATACGTCATCATTCCTCAATATCTTATTCTTTATGGTTTTCTATTAGTTGAATTTGGAAATAAAATATAAAGTATCAACTTAAAATTTGATTGATAATAGGTGTAAATGATAGCCCACTATTATCAAGAAATATTATATCTGGTTAAAAAAAATCAGACAAGTTCTTTCAGAGAAAACAGGAGCTTGTCAATCAGAATTCCTTTTCTCTTTCACAAGAAAACTTCCATGGTTACTTTAGAAATCTTTTGTCATACAAGTATCAGTTCCACCAACTTTAATTTTTATCTATTTTTTCAAAAAATTCAGTCTCTGTAGAGGCTGTCAAAAATTGTCAATGCTGACTATATTTCAAGTCATCATGGTAGGGTATTGGGAAATTTTTTCAATTAACAATAATCACTCCTCAGATAAACCCTATTGGCTACAATACTATTGCTGCACAAAGATTCACTAATTTTAATTTTAAAATATTTTATTTATTTTATTTTTAGAGAGAGGGGAAGGGAGGGAGAAAAAGAGAGGGGAGAAACATCAGTGTGTAGTTGCCTCTAGTGTGCCCCCAACCTGGGACCTAGTCAGCAACCTAAGCCTGTGTTCTGACTGGGAATCAAACTGGCAACCCTTTGGTTTGCAGACCAGCACTCAATCCACTGAGTCACAGCAGCCAGGGCTTAACCACTTCAATTTTAATCAAGCCTCTGAAGTCTTGTCAATATATATATTTATCTTATATTCTCAATATTTTTCTCTCAAATTTGAGAATTTGTTGCAAATTTTTATGGTAAAATTAAGGTTATGCTGTTTACCTCTTCTCTTTAACAGGTTCCTTGAAGGAAGGTATGATAATATGCAGAATTGAAATTGATAGGCAAGCAGAATATTTTAAAAGTTAAGAATTTAAATGCCTAAAGCCTCTGATATCACCTAGCACAATAGTTGAATTTTACTAAACTTAAAACTGAGGTCTACAAATATAATATTGACTCACTGCCAGTCACCTAGTAGGGGCTCCATAAATAATGATTAATTAATTATTATGTATTCACTGTTTATTTTGAAACTGTTACCAATTTTCATATGTTAAGAACAATGTTTTAATACTGTGCTAGGAATTCTTGGCATTGCACATATAATAAGGTAATATTTATTCTCAAGAAGGAGATGGCTTTTACATCAGTAACTGAAAATATTTAGTCATTAAACATACATTTAATGGGAGCTTATAAGATAGCAGCCATTGTGTCTGTTAATTACTGAATGGTAGTGAATACAGCAATCATGTTCATAGTTTCTAGAGTGTACAATTAAAAGAGTTTTGGTTAACGATTAAGTACATCAAAAAAGAAGTACAAATATTTATAAGTGCTGTGAGTGAAGTAGATGACATTATGAGATAACGTATTCAAGGAAAGTTAGATTATATTAAGGTTTAGAAAAGCTTTCTCTAAAAACAAATGCAATAGGGTGGAAGTCTGGATTAAGGGGGATTGAGGGATTGGGCAAAAAAGAAAAAAGAAATAACTCATGGATCGGGACTACAGTGTGGTGATTTGATTGCCAAGGGGTGAGGGAGTGAAGAGAGGTGGAGGTGTGTATGAGGAGATAGATTAATGGTAATATACAGAAACTCAATATGGGGTAATGAACACGCAATACAGTGTACAGATGTGTATAATTTTGTTAACCAGTGTCACTCCAATATATTCAATAAAAAGGAAAAAAAATAAAACATTTAAAAAAGATAATAGAGTAAAATCTAAAACAAAAACAAGCCAAAACAAATATGGATATTATTCTGGACAGAAGAAAATGCTGTATGCTCCTTATCAGACATTTCACTGGTGGTTGATATTGATTTTCCATTGAGTGAGTGGTCTTTTCATTCTGTCGATGATTTCCTTTGCTGTGTAAAATCTTTTCAGTTTGATGTAGTTTCATTTTTGTTGTTGTTGTTTATTTGTTTCCCTTTCCCAAAATAATATAGCAAAAAGTAATTACAACATGTCAAAGAATTAACTGCTTATGTTTTCTTCTAGGAGGTTTTTTCTTTTTTTTTTATTGTTGTTGTTTTGAGTCATACATTTAAACCTTAAATCCATTTCAAGTTTATTCTTGTATATAGTATAAAATGGTGGTCTAGTGTTATTTTTACATATGTCTAATTTTTCCAACATCATTTCTTGAATAGACTATCTTTACCCCATTGTATATTCTTGCTTTCTTTGTCATATATTAATGTGGATTGCTTTCCCAACATCCCACATATTTTGGATTTGTATTCTTATTTTTATTTGGGTCTAGGTATCTTTTGATTTCTTCCTTGACTTCATTGTTTACCCATTAATTGTTTAATAAGATGTTATTTAGCTCCCATATCTTTGTATTGTTTTCAGTGTTTTTCTTCTGATTGATTTCTAGTTTCATAGCATTGTGGTCAGAAAAGATGATTGATATGATTTTATAGTTCTTACAATTGAGACTTGCTTTGTATCCTAACATGTGGTCTGCCCTAGAAAATGTTCCATATGCACTTGAAAACTATGTATATTCTTCTTCTTTGGGGTGAAATGCTCTGAATACATTAATTAAATCCATTTGATCTAGTGTGCCATTTTCTGTCTGGAAGATCTATCCAATGAAATCAGTGAGGTGTTAAAATCCTCTACTACGACTTCATTTCTGTTGCTCTCTCTCTTTACATCCATCAGGATTTGCTTTACATATTTAGGTGCCTCTGTGTTTAGTGCATAAATGTTTACTAGGGTCATATCCTCTTGGTTTATTCCCTTTATCATTATGTAGTGTCATTTTTTGCCTTTTAATATATAGCTTTGGTTTTAATATCTATTGTGTTGGATATTAGCTAGCTTTTTCTTTCCTTTCTATTTGAATTAAATATCTTTCTCCATATTTTTAGCTTTAGTTTATGTGTTTCTTTTGATATGAGTAGGGTCTCTTGGAAACAGCATATCGTCGGCGGCGGCGGCGGCAGCCGTCCGTCTCGAGAGACGATGGTGTAGCTTCTTGAGAGTCTATCTGCACCGCCGGGAATGGCTGTGCAGTCCGACTCGGGAGTGACACGGTATCTGTCTCCTCCCGTGTTGAATCGACATCTTGCGATGACGCTGGAGTGTCCTCTCCAGTGAAGCTGAAGCTACAGAGCCTGGGCAGGGTGATATGGAGGGTCTGCTGTTGTCCATGCAGCAGACCCCCCCTCTCTTCACAGCTGAAGGGTCCAAGGGAAAGACGGAGTCAATACAGCTTGGCTTCAGGTGCGCCACAGGAGTTGCCGGTGTTGACTACAACGTCAAACCGCCTTAGGGACTCCGGCTCCGGATTTTCTGTCGGGGTTTACTCCCTTAGCCTTTCCCCTGAAGAGGTATGCCGCAAGGCAGCGGAGGTTTTTTGGAGTCAGAGTTTTCCTTCTCTAAACAGCATATATATTGGTGATATTTAGTATCCATTCAGCTACCCCATATCTTTTGGTTGGAGCATTTAAACCATTTACATTTAAAGTGATTATTGGTAGATATTGATTTATTGCATTTTACTTTTAAATTGTTTTTCTTTTTCTTTTTTTGTGTGTTTTTCTTTTCTTTTTTCTTTCCTTCTTAAAGGAATCTCTTTAACATTTTTTGTAGCATTGGTTCGGTGTTAACAAACTCCTTTAGCTTTTCTCATCTGGGAAGCTCTTTTTCTTCTTCAATTTTAATGGATAGCCTTTTTGGGTAAAGTAACCTTGGTTATAGGTTTTTGCTTTTTATCACCTTGAATATTTTATTCCAACTCCCTCTGGCCTGAAATATTTTTGTTGAGAAATTAGGTGACAGTTTAATTGGAGCTCCCTTCTAGGTAACTACCTGTTTTTTTTTCTTTTGGCTTTCATGATTCTCTTCATGTCTTTAAGCTTTGCCATTTTGATTATGATGTATCTTGGTGTGAGCCTCTCTGGGTCCCTCTTGTTTGGGACTCTGTGTTTCCTGGACTTATGGGTCTTTTTTCTTTATCAGACTGGGGAAGTTTTCAGTAATTATTTCTTCAAAGAGGTTCTTGATCACTTGTTCACTCTCTTATCCTTCTGGTATTTCCATCCTACAGATGTTGTTATGCTTTATGTTGTCCCAAAGATTTCTTTATTTTTTAAATTATTTTTTAATTTTTTATTACAGTTGTCTCATGTTTCCCCCCATTGCTCTCCCCTGCCCTGCCCACCTCCCATCTCTCCTGCAGTCAATCCTCACCCTGTTGTCCATGTCCATGGGTCGTTTATACCCTTGATTAGACTCTTCCCTTATTTTTCCCCTTTTTCCCCTCCCCTCTGGTCACTGTCAGCCTTTTCCTTGTTTAGATGACTTTGGTTCTATTTTTATCATTTTCTCATTTTGTTCATTAGTTTCCTGTATTAGGAGAGATCATCTGGTATTGGCCTTTTGCCACCTGGCTTATTTCACTAAACATAATTCTCTACAGTTCCATCCATGTTGTCATGAAAGGTAGGAGTTCCTTCTTTCTTTCTGCTGCATAGTATTCTATTGCGTAAATATACCGCATTTTTATCTACTCACTCACTGATTGGCACTTAGGCTGTTTCCAGCACTTGGCTATTGTGAATAACACTGCTATGAATTGAGTTTCAGGATTCTTTGGATATAATCCTAACAGTGAAATGACTGGATCAAAAGGAAGTTCCATTTTTAGTTTTTTGAGGAAATTCCATACTTTTATCCACAGA
This sequence comes from Furipterus horrens, assembly GCF_987537825.1. Classification (NCBI taxonomy): domain Eukaryota; kingdom Metazoa; phylum Chordata; class Mammalia; order Chiroptera; family Furipteridae; genus Furipterus; species Furipterus horrens. The sequence continues at coordinate 27,047,768 of NW_028327182.1, read as the reverse complement.
ACCTGTACCAGTCTGCATTCCCACCACAGCGCACTAGGGTTCCCTTTTTTCCACATCTGCATCAGCACTTGTTTACCGTTTTGCTTATGATGACAATCTGACCAGTGTGAGGTGGTATCTCATAAAATGAAAGACAAAAATTATATGATCATCTCAATAGATGTTGAAAAAGCATCTGATAAAGTATAACATCCATTTATGATAAAAACACTCAGTAAAATGGGAATAAAGGGAGCATACCTCAACATAATAAAGGCCATATATGAAAAATCTGCAGCTAACGTCATACTCGATGTGCCAAAGGTTTCTTAAACTCTCATTTTTTAAGGTTTTTTTCTTTCTTGTCTTCCAAATTTCTGATTTGATTCTCTGTTTCATCTAACCTACTGTTCATTCCTTCCTGTGTATTATTTATTTCAGATATTGCATTCTTTATTTCTGATATTTTTCATGATGTTGAGTATCATTATAATTATTACTGTAAATTATCTGACAAATTGTTTGCCTCCAATTCATTTATTTCTTCTTCTGGATAATTTTCCTGTTCTTTCATTTGGGTCCAGTTTCTTTGTATTCCTATTTTGGCTGCTTCTTTGTATTTGTTTCTAGGTATGAGGTAGATCTTACAAAGACTATCATGCTGACCCATGTCAGTTGCTGCCTGTGAATGGCCCTGGGCAACCTGTTTGGAGCTATCAGTGACCCACAGCATGTAGCTCTCTCTGCTGGGCCTGGGTATGTGCAGAAAGAACCAGGGTGTACACAACAGCTGGCTATTACAAGCACCAGGCCTGGGGAAAGGTCAGCTAAAGTCTCAGCTCTCTCAGAAGTCTGCTTTTGCCTGAAGGTTTTCTGTTAAGTTTTCTCTCTGAAATAGTCTCCAGCTGTACCCTTTAGCAAAGTCAAGCCTAAACCAACACAGAGTGGAGTGAGAATGATTCCTGTGGATAGGGCCATTGTTTCCCCTCAGGCTGATGCCACTTGGAGGGGATGCTCTGCCTGAGAAAGAGGATTCTTCAGTATATGGAATGACTCAGCACAGGGATCCTGGTGGCTGTTCCTTCGGTTCTATTTCCAGATGCAAAAACCTCAAATTCTGTCTTTCCTCTGCCAGAGCTCATGCATGGTAAGTGGCTGCAAATGAGATTTTGTGCACTGGCTTTTTAAGAGGCTCTCTGTTTCTCTAGCTATCTCTCCCTGGTGGACAGGAACCCAGCTGCTTTTCACAGCCAAGTGTTATTTGGATTTCTTTCCTAGTTCTGGTACTATGGGCTGGGAACCCAAGCTTGGGGTTTAGACACCACACTTCTCATGGGGAACTCCCTAGCTGCTGAAATGTCTCTCTTGAACTTCGGCTGCCACCTGTGTAAGCCCAGCCAGCCTTTATTTGCCTCCTTTGCACTCCCTACCAGTCTTATTGTGGTAATTTGGTTTTTTCCATCTGTCCTTATTATAAGACCTTTCTCCAACTAGTTTTCAATTGGTTATTTGGGGTGGTTTTTCTTTAATTTAGTTGTAATTCCAGTCTGGTCCTGGCAGGAGGTCAGCATAACTTCCACATACTCCCCTGCCACCTTATGTTTGTTTTACCACATATGTTATTTCTCTATTTCTCCACCATCCTTCAATTTATTTTACCTTTTTTATGCAATTTAAAATACAATGCAGACACCAGAATACCTTGGTCTAAACATTCTAGCATGCTCATCACTAACCAGGTGAGGGCTCAATATTTGTTCACTATTCTTTTAAAAAATTAAGCAATTTTTATTAATGTAATTATAATTTACATAGAATAAAGTTTACCCTTTTACTGTGAAGATTTATTAATTTTGACAGTAATGTGAAACTCAAGATGTAGGATATTTCCATTATCCTCACAGTTTCCTGTTGCCTCATCATATTCCCTTTTCCTACCATTAGCCCCTTCAATTACTGTCCAGATTTTTTTTTAGTGTTTCCTTTTCCAGAGGGTCATATAAGTGAAGCCATAAGTTATTTATAACTATATCTGCCTTCTGGAACATCAACTTTGTATTCCCAGGGAAAGTTTTATGTGAAACATCTTTCATTTTTATTAATCTGTTCAAATTTCCTTTTAAATTATTTCCTTTTCGATTTTGTTTCTCATTCAAATCCAGTTCTATTTTCAAACAACCTACCTGTTTTTATGCTTATGTAATAAGGACAAATTTTAGGTTTTTATAACCCCCAGGCTTGCATAATACTTTTTAACTTTCAATCCAGCAAGGAGAATTTGTATGTTCTGAAGGCCATTTCTTGTGTATTTCTAACATATTGTAACTTTAAACCTATACTTTTTATTTTTTTTCTTGCTCTTGTGGCCTTCAAAATGCTTTGTAGCCAGAACTTATCTCTTATGGGAGATTGAAAACAAATACATACAAGGGACTATATATATTTATTTTGGTTATTGGAACAAATGTACGTATTTAATAAATAAAGTTTAGTGCTATGTGATAATTTTTGAACATCATATGTAAGGACAAATAAAATGAGAAAAACCATATCTCAAGACCTATTTTATGGATGATATCATGCATTATTTATTTTATACATGATGTTTATTTTATTTGTACTAGAGTGTTAATTATGGTCTAGATACACTTTATGATATTGAAGTTCTGGATTCACATGCACTATAAATACATATAAATAACAAATGAATGACTGGAGCCCTATTTGCCCTCCAGTTTCTCCTTTTATCTCACACAGATTTACTTTTTCTCCCTCCTTTCTCCTTTCTTCACAATTTGTCCCTTAATTCTGATATATATTCTCATTACTTCAACATAAACAAAAAAGGTTGTCTTATACTTACCTTGCAAAAATAAATAATTGTGGGACTTAATAACATAAACTTAGGTAGCACTAATAAACATTGCAAATGCTCTGAGAGTACTTCCTTTCTAATAATTGGAATAACTTTCTAGGTATAATGCAATTAATTCTTATATATAACACTCAATTAGGAAAGAGGTGAAACACTTCCATCAAGGAAGAATTAAACTGTTGTGTTTTATATGTGTGATCATTGTTATCTATGAATAACAGAATAATAAATGCATTTTTCTCCCAGGTCATTTACGAGTGGGCTTTTTCTATTGTCACCATGTTACGGCTACATAGGCGAGACTGAACACTCTGAAGCGGTGTATAAAGTTCAGCAAAGGATTTTTAATAATGGCCAGGAGTTGGGCAGACCCTGAGCAGGTTTCTAACATGCTCCAACCCACAATGGAGTCTAAACACTGGGTTTTTATACTGGTGAAGTCTCTTTGTTTCTTCTTTGGCGGGAAACAGCCTTAGGAAGAGGGGGCTGGGCAGGACTGCAGGAATGTGTTGGCAGTAACAGGAACAGAAATTCGCAAGGCTATAAGGTTATCTTTGGCGGCAGGATAGCTTTTCAGCCAGGGACGAACTCCCTGTGAAGCAATTTATTTTCAAAGGGCTAGACATTTGGCAAAGCACAACCTTCACAAATGTTATAAACCAGACACAAGCAAGCAAATGGGAGGTGATAGAGGCTGAGGTGCTTTTAGCTTGTAAATCACTAATTGCTATAACACTCCTTCTTACATTCCTTTTTCCAAGGCCTTTTAGCAAGTCCTTGCTACTTCTTACAAAGAACATTTAAAGCCCTTACGTACTTACATATTGAAACTTTTTACAGAAACTATTTGGTGCCCTTACAACCATAGTATCACTTTTCTCAGCATGGCCACAAACACAAAGTCATTATTAAAAAGACATTTTACTTGAATTAGTTAAGCGCTGTTACTCTTGGACATGTTGTGAGATCTACTTTTCCCTTTTTCTATTATTATATTATGTGATCTGGTAAAGATTTATACATCTCCAGATATCTATGTTTATCAACTGTGAGAATGTTATGAACTGCCCTCATAAAAGACACAGAAATGTAAAAAAAGTTGTACTCTTTCTCATGCCTTTCAGATGTTGATAGTTACCAAAAAAGCTATATACTAGTCTTCCAAAATATCCAAAAGTTTCAAAACTTTTAATCTAATTTATATTTCTTTTCTTCATTTAATTTTAATTTTAGTAACATATATAAGCAATTTTTAAATATAAATTTATTGAAGCAAAGCCATAGAATAGCATAAATAATAATATATTTTAACTTCTGTATTCTGTAGCTGAATAGTAACAAGATACATATCAGATTAGTTCCTGTTGAAAACAGGAGTTTCAAGAAATGGCAACTTGTTCTCCTGGGTACCAAGCTTCATTACAACATCTCTTCCACTTGTCACTTGCCTTGCTGTTTTAGTTAGATGGCAGCAAGTATTTTTTTTTTTAAGAAAAAAAAAAAAGAAAAGAAATTCCAGCTGATTTTAGTTTAAGAACTATCTTTCAAAGGAAAACAATAAAACTTCAGTTAAGCAGTAGCTTCCTAAAATCACAATAGCTAATTACAAAAGGAACACACATAAACACTCATCAATGATTCTATAAACTACCCTGTGTTTCAAAGAGGTTTGTTGATGTGCATTAGATTCATATTTCTTGATGAATTAAAAATATAGTTATCAGATTATAATAAACTGTGTTTGGGTTAAAACTGATAATGCACAATAAGTGTTATTGAAAGAGATAGCATAACAATTCAAAGGATGTTGCTGAACCTACAAAGTCCTACAATCCTAAAAGAATTGAAGCAATGACTGCTGATAGAATCCCCAGCAGGAGGATGATGATTTTAGATTAACTTGGAGGAGCAAACATTTTAGTAACTCTCAATTTATATCAATGTACAGTGTAATTAAGACAATTTTTTATCTATTATCTGTGTGTATAATACATTTATAAACATATACATGTATGTGTATGTATAGAGAGAAAGAGAATAATGAAGGCAACATACTGTTTCCTACTTCTGTCTTAAACAATGTTAATAACAATAACATCAGCTTGATCTGTCCAATAACTGTTCCTAGAAGGTGAGTATGTAGAACAACAAATAATTGTTGGGTTTAACAATGCTCTCACTAAGACACACATCCAGGCTATTTCTCTCTAAGATCCCCAATCCAGAGATATTATGTCAAACTCTGACCACCCAAACAATTTAAAATCATCCCATCTTTAATCTCAAAATCAGTAAATACCTTTTACTCATTTTCCTATTTTGAAACATTTCCAAGATTCTGTGAAGGTGGTCTTCTCATTACTGCAATAGATTGAATAAATCTCACACACTGCTTCACTGCCTAATCATTATGTTTTTTTCTGGAGATTTTATATGTGTATATATACACATATATTATACATATACATATATACATACACACACTAACATCATATTTATTGTATACAATACATATATACATACATACTAACATCATACTTAATGGTCAAGACTGAATGCTTTCTCACTAAGATTAAGAATATTAAAAGGAAATCTGCTTTTGTTACTATTATTTAATATTAAATAGGAGATTCAAATCTGTGAAATTAGGCAAGATAATGAAATAAAATCCATCTGAATTGGAGATGAAGAAACAAAACTATCTCTATATGGAGAGAACATGATCTTACATATAGAAAATATTACTAAATCAATGAAAAGAATCAAGGACTGAGAAATGAGTTCAACATGGTTGCATGGTGCAAAATCAATATGCAAAAATTAATTGTATTTCAATACAACCACATCAAATAATCCAAAAATAAAATTAAGTAAAAAATTCCTCTTGCCATAGCATCCAAAAGAGTTAAGTACCTAGGAATAACGTTAACCAAGGAGATTTATGTATTAAAACTACAAAACATTGTTGAAAAAAATAAAAGAAGTCATCCCATACATATGAATCAGAAGACAATGTGGTTAGCATGCAATGCACCCCAAAACAATCTACAGATTCAAAGCAATTTCTATCAAGATTCCAGCTGGTATCTTTGCAACAAATGAAAAACTGATCCTCATATGTATATGAATATTCATAGGACCCAGAACAGTCCAAATAATGCTGAAAAAAACAAAGTTGTAGAACTTGTATTTTCTGGTTTCTAAAGTTACAACAAATCTATGGTAATCATATCAGTATAATATTAGTATAAACATAAACCTCTAGATAAATGGACTGGAATTAAATTTCCAGAAGTAAACTCTCCTATTTATAATTAACTTATTTTTGACGAGGATAACAACATATTTCCATGGGAAGATAATAAAGAGTTAATTACAATTATTTGAAGAATAATTAATAATTTTAAGGAGTTCCTATCCTGCATGTGCTTTGTAGTAATTTAAAGGCTGCTGTTTTTTACAGCTACCATAATTACAAGGGTACTGCTATTTAAGACTATTGTTGAGCTGGATAGAAGCAGATGTGAAGAGAACAAGTTAAAAAGCCACAACTCTTGTTCTTACTATGGTTCATCGGTTTTTCTTGAATATGCACTTCTTGGATTGTCACAAGCCTGCTTAATTTCTAGAACTTAAAAATATAATTTTGACGTTTTTTTCAGAACTTTTATTGATCTTATGGATGACTGGGTTTATATAAATTCTTACTCTGCTATTACAAAAGTCTCTTTAATAATCATTCTACAAGTATATAAGAAACATACAGTTAGAATACAGGAGTGCCATTTTACAAAGTGGTACAGTGACAGCCCTGATGTGAGAGTGGTGATTGTCATAACTCAGTAGATTCAGGTTCAAAGTCATGGAATATTGAGATCTGGGTAATATTAGTTTAAAGATTAAATAATGATTATGTCAAAGATGGTAAGCACGCAAATATATATATGTTTGAAGCTTCTCCAGAAGCGAGAAGATCATGTACAGCGAGAATCCAATTTGATGAACTCTTTAAATAGTTGAGAAAATTGCAGCAAAGTAATATTAACAGTTTAGCAGAGTTTCCAAATGTGTTTGAGGAGTCTCTGGTTTGTTTCTTCTAGATCAGTGGTTCTCAACCTTCCTAATACCGTGACCCTCTAATACAGTTCTTCATGTTGCGGTAACCCCCAACCATAAAATTATTTTCGTTGCTACTTCATAACTGTAATTTTGCTACTGTTATGAATCATAATGTAAATATCCGATATGCAGGATGTATTTTCATTGTTACAAATTGAACATAATTAAAGCATAGTGATTAATCATAAAAAAATTGTAATTATATTTGTGTTTTCAGATGGTCTTAGGCGACCCCTGTGAAAGGGTCGTTCGACAAAGGGGTCGCAACCCACAGGTTGAGAACTGCTGTTCTAGATGAAAGGATAAAGAATAAAATAATATTCCTTTCATTTGTTATTTCATCCAATAAACACTGAATACATACTATATGCTAGGTACTGTTAATAACTGTATATTCAACAAACATCAGAGAGTTTTGTCTTGAACTGTCTTAATTTCTTGGTTATTTTCATTTGAATGACATACATTAAGATTTATACCTATTAAAATCTTCTCAAAATTTGATTCTTCCTCTATAATCTCTTAATCTCCTTTAACTATCATCTATTCTGTTGTGACAGTGAGAATCTTTGATCACTCTCTGGCCTCAACTAATGTATCAAAAATATTTTATTATTTTGTTCCATTACTTTTTAATATTATCCATGTCTTCATATCATCTTTAGTCCAGATCACAAACTCTCTAATTTGTTGTTATTATCTGACGTACTAAATAAAGTCTCATCTTTGTCAATTTCAATATACTATTATAATCAGAGTGGTATAATAAATACAGAAATTATAATGTCAAACTTTTGAATTTGTTCTGATCAGTGTTACTCAAAAGCATCTCTACTGACATTCTGGACTAGATAATTTTTTGTTTTATTTTGTTTTGTCCTATCCATATTAAGATGCTTAGCAGCATCCCTGATTTTTACTGCTCAATATCAGTAGCACAGCCATCCCCATAAGCTTGAAAGACAAAAATATCTCCAAATGTTGTCAAATGCCCCCTGCTGAAGGCAAAATTGCTTCTCATTGGGAACCACTCCTCCAGACAATCAGGAAAAATACCACATTTCAGAATATGGCATATATGAGTCTTTTTAACCAGGGGGCATTTGCCAGAGAATTGGCTCCCTATCCCTCTTCATTTATTTCAGGGATTCTTGTCTGATTTAATGTCTCTGAAGAAAGGGACAACTGGTTGTCTTGCTTATAATAATGTTTCAAACATAACTTTGTAGAAATAATCTCAAATAAATCTAGTTCTGGTTCTCTAGCGACACAATTAAGCTCAGTCCCCTGAAACTTCTAATGAATTTCCTCCCCCATTAAGGAGATCCTTGTGCACTAGAGAAATTGTGATTTATAGACAAAAAAAGTATTTCAGCAAGAAATGTTGAGGTTGAAGCCAAACAATTTTCAAAATGAACAAATTGAGACCTAAAAATATCAGGTAAGTTGCTCTATATCTCTGTAGTTATTATTGAACAAATTGAGGTCTTGTTTGTTTTAGTAGTGTAGTACTATTTCAACTAAATCCAAAGATAAAAATTGAGACAATAGAGAAACAGCAATTGGGGACTTATTTACAAAGAAAAACATCTCTGTTTATCTTGTGGGTCCCAAAGTATTGTATTGCACTATAGTGCAATCAGGCAACTGTGATTCATTCATCAGGAAAGATAAAATAATCTTGGAAGTATACTCTGTTTAAATAGAATAACATTATCTAAAACACTGTATTTAAAATATTCAACCAACATTGCCAAAATAAAAATATTTTGGCACTCTTCAAGAACTTGGAAATCAATTTTCAGGGAAATTTTATTCTTAGATATGACAAGACTTTCTTAGAGCAAGTAAAAAAATTATTTACTCTGTGGTTAAAATGAACAGCTACAATATAGAGTCAACTTTTAGAATTATATTATAAATTATTTAAGCTATGAATTGTGAAATTGAATAAAATTTTGTATTTTATGTAATAATTTAAAGAAATTTAATAGACTGTACATATAGACCTGAAATCATTAAATGTATGATAAAAATTATAATTTATCTATGATGAAAAATAAAATCTAGGTTTCCACAAGTAAATTTATAATACCAGTAGTTATATGACTGCTTGATTTTAAAAGAACTGACAAAGTCCTTGCTAAGGCTAATTTATGGATACAAGGTAGGAGGTGTTAAAACTATAAAGCATTTGGAGATTCATGATGTCATGGCAACTCATTTTTAAAAATTTATAATAGACCTAATAAAATGCTATCCTTACAAGGAATTCAGTAGTATGAAAGTTGAAGATCTTTAATTTTAATACTTCTTAAGATTCTTTTCGGATCCTGAACATGTTTTATATTTATGGCTAATTTCTATAAAATGTAAAATAGTAAAATTATAATAAAACATCAGTGTTAGTACCTTTTTTTCAGTCATACCACACAAAGTTATTTTAATATTTTAGGAATAGCATGTGCTATATATTGTAGTAATATAATAGCAGGAGTTTAAAATATTTTTGGAAGAATAAGTGATTAATGAATAAACACCACTTATTGAAAACCTATTTAGGTTATGCACTGTGTTACACTCCTTATAGTTGACATTTATTGACTAAATTTTTCTGACACTTGAAGACTCTTTTATATTAATTATCATACCCACTTCTCAGAGCACACTCTGAGGTAAATTTAATTGACTTTATTTTTTATAATTAAAAAATTAAAGAGGGAAACTCCAAGAGACTAAATTGTTTCTCACTCTTATATACCCCACAAGAAGTAAATTGGATGCAAACTCTATCATAACTACTCTACCCTGACTTTTTCTAGAATAACACATTGCCTCTGAGTGAATAAATGAAAGAATGAATCAGTCAATAAATATTCTTGACATTGCCAAGGAATATACTTCTAAAACATCTCTATTTGGTATGAGTTAATTATTCAAATTCATATTTGAACAAGTATGGGAGGTAGAATAATGGCTCTTCCTTTCAAAGATGTCTGCCTTAATTCCCAGAAGCTGTACATATGTTATGTTATGCAGACAGAAAAACAAAGGATGCAAATAAAAAATAAATTTATTAATCAGCTGAGTTTAAAACAGGAGATTATTTGGATTATCCAGATATTTTCCTTAAAAGTGGAATGGGAAGGCAGAATATAAGAGGTGATGCAATGTGAGAAAAAAGGCCCAATGTTGCTGGATTTTAAGACGGAGGAAAGAGATTATAAATCAAGGAATGTGCATGATCTCTAGAAGCTGGAAAAGTACAGGAAATGGATTCTCCTAGAAAGTCTCCAGAAGGAATGAGGGCCTACTGACATCTTGATTTTAACCCAGTGAGACATGTTGGACTTCTGACCTACAAAACAACAGGACAATAAATGTGTGTTGTTTTAGGCCATTAAGGGAGTGTAATTTATCACAGCAGCAGTAGGTAACTATACTGTTAGGCTTGTAGATATTTGTTGTTTTGTTTTGATAAAAATATATGATTATTTATACAATAAATTAAAATGTTCTCTCTTTTGTCTAGCTTATTGTCTGAAGAGAAACTGGCACATGTTCTAAGTGGGTGACTATAAAGCCTGAAGAACAAATGGAGTTCTGACTTTTCTGAAGGGACTGATGTCACCAAAGATGCTTGGAAACCTTAGTCAAATAGATTTTAAAAATTATATTCAGTGAAAATATTTATCATTAAATAATAAGCTCTGAAGTTTCAGACTTGTTAAAAAATGGCTTGCAAAAAATTAAAAGCATGACTTTTATGAGACTTAAAGATAAACTTACACCAAATAGTTGTTTCATCTCACTAATAAGGGTTTAAAATAATTTTTAGGGACTGGGTAATCTATACTCATAAAAATATTAGGAGTATATTACTAGTTTACATAGAAAATTGTTAATAATATCATAGAGGACAAAAAACTGAAACCCTGGGATTACCTTTTGACTAGACAGAAGTCATTTCAATTTCCCCTTCTCTAAGTCTTCAAGTTGAAATGTAACTTCAGAGATTCTATGCCCTTAATTAATAGTAAATATCAATGTCAAACATAGGTTCTCCTTGCCCTGCACCAAAAAAGAAAATCATCAAGTTTGTCTTTAACAATGACCATGCAGGACACTGGAAATCATACTGTGCTTCCTTTCCCTATGTCCAACTTTTGGATAATTTTTTTATTAGCAGTCCCCAAATTCTGATCAAAATGTTTCAGAATTATTCTTAATGACAAAAATGCTAATTTTATTGTGTATTTCCCTGATTATTTTCATAGATATAGCAACTGGTGTCAATTAAATATGCAAGACTGCCTGAATGTACCATATGAACAACTATTGAAGTCAAATATTTTATGTTAAATATCATTAAAGGACATAGTATTATATATTTTAAAAGACTATTATTATTTGTTCTTCTTACTTGAGGTTAACAAACCAAGTCCAAGAATTTCTCTTTAGAGATATCTCTTACAGTACCTATAGATTCATTGAAATCTTCCATTTTCTTACTCAAATTTGTTCAAGTCCCTAGCTTTCCAGAAAGTGATCATTGTTATCATTTATGCATTGACTCTATAGTATAAGTGTGCAATTTGTTTTTTAGTAGTGAGCTTGTCATACATCATTACAGGCAAATAAACACATCTCAAACATCATACTACATGTAATACCCTTTCTTGCCCAATTTATGGTCTGCATGTTCCTTATTTTTTATATGAAAATAGCTACATTGTCAATAAAACTAAAGCTTGGGATTACCTTTTGACTAAACAGAAGTCATTTCAATTTCCCCTTGTCTAAGTCTTCAAGTTGAAATGTAACATTATGGATCCTGTGCCCTTAATTAATAGTAAATACCATCAAAAGTAGGTTCCCCTGCCTCCAAAAGGAGATAATCATCAAGTTTGCCTTTAACTGTGATCATGCAAGACACTGGAAGGTCATATTGTGCTCTCCTTGCTTGTATCCCTGGAAGAGCTCTATATGCATTGAATCTGCATTATGAATGTGCAATTTGTTCCTTAATGGTGAGCTTGTCGCACATAATTACAGGTGAATAAATACTTCTCAAACATCATACTACATGGAATAAACTTTCTTACCCAAATGATGGGCTGCATGTTCCTTATTTTTCCTATTAAGTAGCTATATGGTCATAAAAATTAGAAGATTCATTAAAAATTTTTTATTCTGGATTTGCGTTTTGGTGAGAATTATATCCCATTTAAAATGTTTTACTTACATTTATTAAATGAGAGTGTACTAAATGAGAGTTAGAGGAGAACTAATAAAAAAGGAGTTATTCATATAAATGAGAAAATGTAACATTAAAAATAATGACAATAATATTCTAAAACAAATAACTACAACTAAAATTCTCTCATTGGGTCATTAATAAATGACTCTCATTCTTTGAGTCTGTGTTCACCAATCAGCTTTTATATAGCTTTCTCATTCTGGAAAGAATCCATGAAATTCTGACTTTTTCTTGTTAGGTACACTCTTTATGGTTGTGTAAGTAATGTCAGATTAATCTCTCAAACATGTGCTAATAAATACATTTATTGGAGAGTCATTAATTAAAAAGACCTGGTATCATCTTTTCTATGAGGCTGTGAGACTGTTTTTGCTTTGTTGACAATATAAAGTCTAGCCTGTATCTTATAAAGCTAAGTCTTCAGATAAGCATTAGAAGTAAACTTCTTGTTTTGTAAAATGGCCAAATGTGGTCATTTAAATTTTCTGTTATTATTTCCTTTTGTGTTTTCAGTAATTTACTTCCCCCCAGCTTTATTGTGACATTTAACATTGTATAAGTTTAAGGTATACAGAAAATAAAATTTTCTTTTGAATAAGATAATCATTGTATATTAATCTAATTAAAATTTACTTTAAAGATAATAACTTAATTATACAAAGGATAGCAAGATATATAAAGAATATTTTAATCTATTCTTTCAAACATACAATCTCAAAAACATTTATTTTATTTTACAAAATTGTCCATTGATTTGACAACTCTCCCCATGAAGGTCTTAAAATAATATTAGATCTAATTGAGAAATATGAAACATTCTAAACAAAGAAAATTACCTAGTACATGTTTTTATTTCAATACAGTGAGAGAATATTTCCTTGAAATTGTCTAAGGGCCCCTGGAAAATTCAAAGATAATTTAACGGTGAAAGATACACTAATTGTTGTCTTTTAAATTTAAAGTTTGATCTTGAGGAAGCAAATTCAAAGAGTTACCTATAGACTTTGCCATTTGATTAAGTTTGATTGTAGTCACTGAGAAACAATAATTTGATTACTTATTAATCAAATTGCAAATATAATATTTTAAATAAACACAAAAAATAATGCAATTTAAGGAACATTAGCTTGTTTTATAATCAAGGGCATGGCAAAGTCATCAGAATTCAGAGATTATTGTTGTGAGACATGAAAGCTTCTATTTAAAAGATTGTACAGAATATAGAGACCACACTTTTACTACCACTTTTAAAGATCTATCTTTCTCAATTTCTTTCTTTAGTGTTCTATAGTTTTCTGATTACAGGTCTTTTATAACCTTGGTTAAATTTACACACAGGTATTTTATTTTTCTTGTTATTATAGTAAATGGGATTTTTTCTTAGTTTCTCTTTCTGATAATTCATTGTGGATGTACAAGAATGCCATTGATTTCTGAATATTGATTTTGTATTCCACTACTTTGCTGAATTCACTTATTTGATCGAGTAGTTTTTTTTGGTGGAGACTATAGGGTTTTCTAAGTATACTATCATGTCATCTGCAATTAATGACGGTTTTACTTTCTCCTTTATAATTTTGATGCCCTTTATTTCTTTTTCTTGTCTACTTGCTATGACTATAATTTCTAGTACTATGTTGACTAACAGAGGTGAAGGTGGGCACTCTTATTTTGTTCTTAATCTTAAAGGAAACATTTTCAGTTTTTACCCATTGAATGAGGATATATTTACTCCTAACTTCATAGATAATAATAAAAATAAGTCTCAGGCCACATTCTGCCATAGACTCAAAGTCTGTTAGGAAATTTAAAAAGCAAGCAAAGAAAAAATCCAAAACAATTTAATATCCACTTGCAAGATTCTGTGCCATTTTAGGTATTTCATTAGTTCATTACATAAGAGGTGCCTAAAATCAAATTAAACAGTATAAACATCAGTGGCAAATGTAGTACAATTTTAGCTTTAAATATCTAGTGTCAATTCAAATGTAGACAACTGGTCTCATATAACCTAATGGACTGTCCAGGTAAGAACAGATGTGTCTCTATAACACTTCTAACTAAAACACTCATTTAAATATTACTCACTCCATTAACAATAATTTATTTTTAACATTGATTTTCTTTATTATTGAAGTAACTTCTGTTGATCAGAAATGTGCATAGCTGAATAAAAAGATTGTTATATCTTTTTATAAAGTATTTTAAAAATATTATTTAATAAAGTAAAATGCAATCTTAATGAGGACATTGTGCAATTGGGCGCATGTTATACACATGTGTGTGTATACTGCAACCATTAATATGACATAGAAATATTTCTCTATATGTTATATATATACATATGTATATTAGCTCTTAAGACCAAGAACCGAGACCACTTGTGTTTTGTTGTTCTAAGAAGCTGATAAAGATAATATCATATACTAATAAGTAAAATCACACTTTTCTTCTAGAAATTTCTATAGATTATCTTATCTGAAACAACATCGATTCAGCTATGTGAACACTTCTTTTTATTTATTTATTTATTTATTTATTTATTTATTTATGTTAGTTAATTAATTAATTTGTGGGGGGACCTCCGCTCTGTAACAATTTCTCCCTCTCAGACTTAAGACTTTTTATAGTCTTATACAGGACAATGGGCAAATGTCTCATGCTCCTCTAGCTGCTTTAAGTTGGACATGGACATCATCCTACTTACTCTTGGGTCCAGAAATCCCTAATAAGAGTGGGGGTGTGGAGGGGAGGGTGGCCTTCCCACATGGGGAAGGATCTTTTAGACTCCAGGTCAGTTGGCTGTCCCTGGACAATGGCATGCTTCATTTAACAGGCTGGCATTCTTGTTGTATTCTGGGGGCAGCAGATTAGGCAACAGGGTTAAAAGGCATAATTTAATACATAAACACTAGATGACAAAAGGCAGCAATTAATCTTTCAATGTCCCACATTAGGAAAAACAAACTTCTTTGAAGGAAGGTATGCAAGGCACATAACACCTATCCAAAACACTTTTGCCCACTATATTTAGTTTGGGTTGAAGGGAATATTTTAGCTTTCTCCCCTCTCAGACCTCTGGGCCTTTTCTGTCCATGCCATTAGGATAGAAAAGAGAAACCAGTTTTAAAGTGAAGCCCACAGACCACCCTATACTTCACAAACCCTGCCACTTAGTTCAACCAAACCATCGAGTCTTAGAAGGCAGCAACGCAGAAAGAATTAAGAGAGACCTATACATACAGACAATCACTCAGGTAATAAGATCATAGGCTTATGTCCTTTGAAAACAGAACACACATGTTAATTTATGCAACATAACCCACAAACCAGTCTAAGTCTCTGAGACTGTCTTATTGGAAAGACATCCAGTTGCAAGGCATTTGACATTCTTCTTGTCTGTAAATTAAGCATCTTTGATGATGTCAAAGGTGCTTAGTTTATTTTCAAATGAAAACAAACTTTAAATGAAGATAAACTTTAAAGAAGATTAGCTGCACTATTTTATTGTCTACCACTGAGCATTGTGATTTTCCGTGAACCATGATTTTTCTCCTTAAGATCCTCTTTGTCATTAAAGAAACTGCATTAAGTCCAGTTTTAATTTATCCTGTTCATTTTTATAAACACAATAAGAGTAGCAAATAATCATATATGATCTTTACATGTGCTTTGCTGGAACTTACACAAGAAACATTTAGAGTGACTTTCAGGGCACAGAAGCTGAGCTAAATACCTGACATTCAGCCTTGCCTGTAAACATCTGCCTTCTTCGAGTCCTTCAGGTTTTCCACTGTGCCTTAATGTTCCTTCTAGCCATCTTTCAGGAAAGCAAGATTCATTCCCTCCCTGGAAAGATTGCCATGAACCACAAAACCAACCAAGGTACCAGGCCTTTTTTCATTTGGGCTTTTATTACCTTCAAAAGTCAATCCCAGTTTCTCAGGGCTTTTAGTGACAACCAGAGCTCAAGCATGCCTCCTTTAGGCATGACATTCCAGTCAAAATCTTGGGTAACAAAACCTCTATTAACAGCCGGTCTTATTGGTTTTATGCAAAGAACCTTATGTCATTACTTACTTCTTCAGAATGCCAAATTCTGGAGGGATCATGTAGGGAGAAAAATATACAGTGTGAAGAAAAATTCTTGTCCTTCTAATATTCACTAAAATTGCATTTCCATAATTTACATTTTCTTTTATTCACTTTTCTACATGTGAGGGTTGATTTGCTGGCTCACTTGTTAATTTATTTAGCTTTCATTTTTTTCCCCACTAAAAATTTTTTTTGTTTTTCTATTACAATTGTCCCACTTTTTTCCCCATTGCTTTCCTACATTCAGCCCACCCCTTTTCCTACAGTCAGTCCCCACCCAGTTGTCCATGTCCATGGGCCATTTATACATGTTCTTTGACTATACCTTTCCCTTTCTTACCCCTTCCCTCCCTCCCACCTCCCCCCTTGTCACTGTTAGCTACTCCTTGTTTACATGCTTCTTGTTCAATTTTGTTCATTTGTTTGCATTATTCATTAGTCTCCTTATTACGTGATATCATATGCTATTTTTTCTTTCATTGCATGGATTATTTTGCTTAGCATAATTCTCTCAAGTTCCAACCATGTTGTTGCAAATGATAAAAGTTCCTTCTTTCTCTTAGCTGTATTATACTCCATTGTGTAAAGGTACTACATTTTTTGATTCACTCATCTACAGAGGGGCACTTAGGTTTTTTCCAGCACTTGGCTATGGTAAATAGTGATGCTATGAACATAGGGGTGCATAGGTTCTTCTGAATTGGAGTTTCAGGATTTTTTGGATATAATCCTAGCAACGAAATTGCTGGTTCCAAAGGCAGTCCCATTTCTATTCTTTTGAGGAAGTTCCATACTGTTTTCCATAGTGGCTGCACCAGTCTGTATTCCCACCAGCAGTGCACGAGGGTTCCCTTTTCCACACGCATCCTCACCAGCACAAGTTGCTTTTTGATTTGTTGGTGGTGGCCATTCTGACTGGTGTGAGGTGGTATCTCATTGTGGTTTTTATTTGCATCTCTCTGATAGCTAGTGATGTTGAGCATTTTGTTATATGCCTATGGATCCTCTGTATGTCCTTTTCAGACAAGTGTTTGTTCAGGTCCTTTGCCCATTTTTTAATTGGGTTGTCTGTCTTCTTGGTGTTGACTCGTATAAGTTCTTCATATATTTTGGGGATCAATCCCTTGTCCGAGGTATCATTGGAAAGTATATTTTCCATATGGTTGGTTCCTTTTTCATGTTTCTGATGTTTTCTTTTGCTCAACAGAAACTCTTTAGTTTGATATAATTCCATTTGTTTATTCTTTCATTTATTACCATTGCCTTAGGAGATATATGAGTGAAAATATTGCTAGATGGGATATCTGAAACTTTCCTGCCTGTTTTCCTCTAGGACTTTTATGGTATCATGGTTTACATTTAAGGCTTTGATCCATCTTGAGTTTATTCTGGTATATGGTGTAAGTTTGTGGTCTAATTTCTTTCTTTCTTTTTTTTTTTTTTTTTTTTTTTGCACGTCCATGTCCAGTTATCTCTGCACCGTTTGTAGAAGAGGCTCTTCTCACTCCATTTTATGGTCCTTCCCCTTTTTTCAAATATTAGTTGACCATATAGACCTGGGTTTATTTCTGGGCTCTCTATTCTGTTCCATTGATCTTTATGTCTGTTTTTATGCCAGTGCCAGGCTTTTTTGATTACCGTGGCCTTGTAGTATAGTTTGGTATCAGATATTGTGATTCCTCCTACTGTGTACTTCTTCTTCAAAATTGCCGTGGCTATCCACAGCAATTTTTGGTTGCATATAAATTTTTGAAGTATTTGTTCTAGGTCTGTGAAATATGTTGCTGGTATTTTAATAGGGATTGCATTGAATCTATAAATTGCTTTTTAATGATGTTGATTCTTCCCATCCATGAATATGGTATATGCTTCCATTTATTTGTATTTTCCTTAATTTCTTTCTTCAGTGTTATGTAGTTTTCTGAGTAGAGATCTTTTACTTCCTTGGTTAAGTTTATTCCTAGGTACTTTATTTTTATTGTTTCTGTAGTAAATGGGATTTTTTTCTTGTTTCTATCTCTGGCATTTTATTGTTGATGTACAGAAATGCCTTCAATTTCTGAATATTGACTTTGTACCCTGCTATTTTGCCAAATTCACTTATTAGGTCGAGTAGTTTTTTGGTGGAGTCTTTGGGGTTTTCTATGTACACTATCATGTCATCTGCAAATAATGACAATTTTACTTCCTCTTTTCCAATTTGGATGCCTTTTATTTCTTTTTCTTGTCTAGTTGTTGTGGCTAGAACTTCAAAACTATGTTGAATAGGAGTGGAGAGAGTGGACATCATGTCTTGTTTCTGACCTCAGAGGGAATGCTTTCACTTTGTTTCCCATTGAGTATGATATTGGCTTCAAGTTTCTCATATATGACCTTTATTATGTTAAGCTATGCTCCCTGTATTCCCATTCTGGTGAGTGTTTTCATCATAAATAGGTGTCGTAATTTATCAAATGCTTTTTCCGTATCTATTGATACAATCATGCGATTTTTGTCTTTCATCTTCTTTATGTTGTGTATTACATTTATTGATTTGTGAATATTAAATTATTCTTGCACCCTTGGGATAAATGCCTCTTGATTGTGCTGTATGATCTTTCTAATGTTGCTGGATCTGGTTTGCCAATATTTTGTTGAGGATTTTAGTGTTAATGTTCACCAGCGATATTGGCCTGTAGTTTTCTTTCTTTGTTGTATCTTGACCGGGTTTTGGAATTAATAAACACCATTTTAACTATCAAGAATCCTGAAGACCTTTCCTTTGCAGTTTAACCAATACTAAACCATGACATCACATACTTTGCCTTATCCCAACAAGTTCTTAACTTATTGGACCCTCTAAAAATATATGATCTCAGGTCCAAATTTTTTTCAATATAGTTTCAACCTACCTCTCTCTTCCAAGACACACCAAGATTTGTCAAAGTTGTGCTCTCCCTTATCACAGTGACTTCTAACAAGCAGAGCTTTGATTTATTAGCAGGTGGTCTGTTGATATTATTTATTTAGACACTGAAATTTTAAAAAACAAATCAAGGAAAATATAATCACTTATTAACTGTTGACACATATTATAATGAAACTATTATTATAGCAAGAAATATAGCTATCTTGCTCACCATTGCATTTTCTATTGCTAGTCAAACCTGATATAAAATCAATACTTAATTAATATTTTAGAATAAATGCAGACATGAATCATTTCTGACTCTTTGTACTGCCTTTAAGATTTCCTCTTATAATACGAATTTTATTCTTCTACAATTCTCATTTCAAATTTTATTTGATTCAAAATCTTCCTGGCTTTTCCAATCTGAACTGTTCTTATTGTTTGTTAGTGATATGGAATTAATTTACCACATATTTGTGTGTGTGTGTGTGTGTGTGTGTGTTACTAACTATACTTGGGTACATGAAATTTCTTTAAGCAATTGTGTGTATTATGAGATTATTAAGATTAATGTCTTCTTTTTTATGTTTTTTTGTTTTGTAGCCATGGTGTTGACCCATCTTTACTTAAAGCTACAAGTTCTTTTACAATCACAGGGACCTAAATATTATTTTTAATATTAAGTTACTAAAATTTCATCTTTTTCTGCTTGTGATTTTCATCAGCAAGTTTGAATGTAACAATAGTTGAATATATTTAGCTCAATTATATACAAAATATTCCCAACTTAGGATGGTTCAATTTATGATTGTTCTACTTTACAGTGGTCTGAAAATGATACTCATTCAGTAGAAACTATATTTTGAGTTTTGACTTTTCCAGACTAGCAACATGACTAATAAAGCTTTTTTATTTTGCTGGGCAGTGGTTGTGATCTACAGCTCCCAGACAGCCATATGATCACAAACTGAACAACTGATACTCTATAGGGTACTGTGTTGCCAGTTATTGTTATTTTTTATGGCACTATGTATTTTCACATTCTATCATGTCTACAAAATGCCCATCTGTGTCTCCTATTTCAGGTGAGAAAAAAAAGAGGAAGATAATTATTCTTTAGATGAAACTCAAGTTGATATTTGCCCAAGTGTAGGTTAATGTAACTCTTCTGAACACATTTCAGGTAGGTTAGACTAATCTATGATTCTCTGCAGGTTAGGTGTATTAAATACATTTTTTACTTATATTTTCAACTTATGATGTGTTCATTGGGATATAATCCATTAAAAAGCATCTATGTATATTAAATATATCTAATTTATACATCTTAAATAGTTTCATCCAGTGGAGTTTTAAGTCGGTTACAGTATTTAGGTAATGAAAAAGTGCCTATGCTCCCAAATATTATAGATACTCTTGACTTGATATTTATGTTAGAAATGGTTACTAGTGTCTGAAAAGTTATTCTAAGTCCAAAAAATAGGTAAAAGAGAATAGTAGCTATCTTGTCAGCACAATTTTGGAATTGATGTGTTATTGTCTATTTTACAACTCTACAGAGGCAGAGGTTAACTTGTAGATTGTTGTCTAGTAGAGATGGAAGCATTTTTCATCTATTGGGACCAATAACAATAAAGATTGCTTTTCATGGCTCTGTTAGGCATTAACCAGTGTTGTAAATAATACAAAAATTATTTCATAATAGTTTCTTGTTAAGTTGCCTAAAGTGTCAAATATTCTTAGGACCAGTTTTAACATCTCATTGGTTTCCTTATTAATTAATAAGTTAAATAAAGTTATTGACATCTTCATTATGTATATTTGCATGGAAGTCACAATATTAAATTTTAGAACATTATACTGTAAGATTAGGCACTTTTAATAGAATCATTGATGACATAAGTGTTTAATCTAATTTTATAATCATTTTATAAGCAAGATAACTCTTCTTGTTAGAAATACAGACTGAGAGCACCAAAGATGGCAAAGGAGTAACTGAAAGCTACAGTAACCTCCTCCCAGGACCAGTCTGGACTTACAATTTAATTGTGAAGAAATCATCTAGAATAACCAACTGAACACTAGCTGGAGAGAAGCCTTATAACCACGGAGAGACAGAAAAGGCTGCTTCATCACAACATGACCGTTAGGAAGTGTGGAGATGTGAAAGGGCTGGCTGGGCTCTCACAGGTTGCAGCTGAAGACACTGAGAAAGAGCTCAGGAGCCAGAGGTTGCCCCTGAGAGGGCAGATTCTAAACCCCCAGCTAGGCTTCCCAGCCTACAGCAACAGAGTGGAAAGTAAAATAGCATCCAGCTGTGAAAAGTAAAGAACCCTGTGTTTTTTTGCTGACCCAAAAGAAACAGCTGGAGAATAAGAGCTTTTAAGCGGATCACGTATGAGAATATTTTGGCACCCACTTACCCTGGGCTCAAGCAGAGGGAGGGAAAGAGAGGACTAGAGATGCTTGGGGAGAATTTGGGGTGGTGACTTAGAGGAAAGAACTGAGGGAGCAGCTGACCCGGTCCCAGTGTTGACTCGTTCTCCATAATGCAGGCAGACCACTCACCTCCAAGTGGCATCAGCCTGAAGGGAAGTAAAAGCCCCACCTGCAGGAATTAATCTGCTCCACCCTCGGTGTTTAAGCCTTATGGCTGCTCACAGGTTGAATAGATTAACAACTAAAGGAGACAAGAGCAGAGGCAATATGTACAGTATTCCCTCACTTACTGCAGGTATTACGTTCTGGACCCCTCTACGATAGGTGAAAATCCACGAAGTAGGAACCTTACATTTATTTTAGTATGTATATATATTTTAAGGCTTTATAAACCATCCCCACACACTTATAAACCATTCCTAATCCCTTATTAACCTTTCCCACTCCCTTGTTAACTTTTTCCATAGTTTTATAAACACTACTTATGTTCTTAAACATATTCTACACTCAAACTTATGTAACTTTAAAAACATATGTATACAGTACCACAAAATCCCATGATATAATAAAAAATCCATAATATAATAAAAAATACATGATAAATAATTAAATATAATATTTTTTAAAATCCCACGATACAGTGAGGCTGCAATAAGTGCACCACGATATAGAGAGGGACTACTGTAGATTGCTGGTAGTCTCCAATGGGGTGCCTAGGCCCAGACTGGTACATGATCTGATGCCACAAGGGGCAGATCCAAGAAGTGCAGATCTATCTAAGAAGCAGCAACAAACAAGAAGAGTCACAAAAAATGGGGATATGGGGAACCAAACCCCCATCAAAAGGAAAGAAGGGATCCCCAAAAGAGTCCTAAATGAAATAGATGAAAGCAAACTATCAGGCATGGAATTCAAAACCTGAATTATAGGGAAGCTCAATGAGATAAGTGAGCTCAAAGAAAACTACAAAGAACTCCAGAAAAACTAGAAGAAACTTACTGAGAATTACACCAGCATGAAAAAGAACATAGAAACTATCAATAAGAGTCAGGAGGAAATGAAGAATGCAGTTTATGAATGGAAGAAAACAGTAGAAGGAATTAAAAGCAGGCTAAAGGAAGCAGAAGATCAGATCAGCGAGCTGGAGGACAATGTAGAAAAAAATTCACAGACAGTGCAACAAAATGAAAGAAGACTGAAAAAGAATGAATAAGTTTTAAGAAAGCTGCAGGACAACATGAAACATAACAATATCTGTTTCATAGGAATGCCAGAGGGAGGAGAAGAGGAGCAAGGGATAGAAAACCTTTTTGAAAAAACTAATGACAGAAAACTTCCCTAACATGAAGAGAGAAAGAGTCACGCAAGTCTAGGAAGCACAGAGGGTCCCAATGAAGATGAACCCCGAGAGGCCCACTTCAAGACACATCATAAAGTGGCAACATTGAAAGACAAAGAGAGAATCCTAAAAGCAGCAAGAGAGAAACAGCTAATAACACACAAAGGACTGCCAGTAAGGCTATCATCAGATTTCTCAGCAGAAACACTACAAGCCAGAAGGGAATGGCAAAAAATATTCCAAGCAATGAAAAACAAAGACCAACAACCAAAAATACTCCACAAAGCAAGGTTCTCATTCAAAATGGAAGGTGAAATAAAGAGTTTCCCTGACAAAAGAAGGCTAAAAGAATACATCTCCACCAAACCAGCATTGCAAGAGATGTTAAAGGGTCTGCTTTAAGAAGATGAAGAAACAGAGAGAGACAGGAACACAAGTACAAAGAGGGAAAGTGACAATGAATAAGTATCTATTAATAATAACCTTAAATGTAAATGGATTAAATGTACCAATCAAAAGACACAGGGTAGCTGAATGGATTAGAAAGCATGATCCACATATATGCTGTCTACAAGAGACCCACCTTAGAACAAAATATCTACACAGATTGAAAGTGAAGGGATGGAAAAAAATATTTCAAGCAAATGGACATGAAAAAAAGCTGGGGTAGCAATACTCATATCAGACAAAATAGATTCACAGCAAAGGCCATAAAAAGAGACAAAGAAGAACATTTCATACCTAAGGGAAAAATCCATCAAGAAAATATAATCATTGTAATCATATATGCACCCAACATAGGAGCACACAAATATGTAAGAAAAATTTTGAAAGACTTAAGGAAGGATATAGACAGCAACACACTCATAGTAGGGGACCTTAACACCCTATTATCAACAATGGACAGATCTTTGAAGCAAAGAAACACCAAAGATATTGAGGCATTGAACAACACTCTAAATCAAATGGACTTAGTTTGTTTATATATATAACTTTTCACCCCAAAGAAGCAATATATACATTCTTTTCAAGTGCAAATGAAACATTTTCAAAGATAGACCACATGATAGGACACAAAACAAGCCTCCACAATTTCAAGAAAATTGAAATTATATCATGCATCTTCTCAGATCACAATGTATTGAAACTGGAAATAAATCTCAAGGAAAAAACTCAAAAACATTCAAACTCATGGAGAATGAATAATATGTTATTGAATAATAATGCATTAACAATGACATCAAGGAAGAAATCAAAAATTTCTGGAAACAAGTGATAATGAACACACAAAAACCCAAAACCTATGGGATATAGCGAAAGCAGTCCTGAGAGGAAAGTTCATAGCAATACAAGCCTACCTAAAAAGGACAGAAGATACTCTAATAAAAAAAATTTAACCCTGCAGCTACAACAACTAGAGAAACAGCAATGAACAAAGCCCAGTTGCAGTAGAAGAAAGAAAATCAAGATCAGAGCAGAATTAAATGACAGAAACTAAACAAGCAATTCAAAAGATCAATAAAACCAAGAGCTGGTTCATTGGAAAGATAAACAGAATTGACAAGCCTTTAACCAGGCTCATCAAGAAAAAAAAGAGAAGACCCAAATAAATAAAATCAGAAATGAAAAAGTAGAAATTACAACTGATACCACAGAAATACAAAGGATTCTAAGAAATTATTATGAACAACTGTATGGCAAGAAATTTGACAACCTAGAGGAAATGGACAAATTTCTGGAAACATATAATCTACCAAAACTGAATCAAGAAGAAGCAAAAAGACTGAAGAGACCAATAACAACTAGTGAAGTTGAAACAGTAATCAAAAAACTCCTGGCACACAAAAGCCCTGGACTGCATGGCTTCACAGGTGAATTTTACAAAACATTTAGAAAAGAACTAACTCCTATTCTTCTCAGACTATTCCAAAAAATCCAAGAAGAGGAAAGACTCCCAAACTTATTTTATGAAGTCAGTATCACTCCAATTCTAAAACCAGGTCAAGGCACAGCAAAGAAAGAAAACTACAGACCAATATCGCTGATGAACATAGATGTTAAATCCTCAACAAAATATTGGCAAACTGGATCCAGCAACACATTAGAGAGATCATACACCATAATCAAATGCAAGGGATACAAAGATGGTTTAATATTTGCAAATCAATAAACATAATACACCACATAAACAAAATGAAAGACAAAAACCACATGATCATATTAATGGATGCAGAAAAAGCATTTGCTAAAGTACAACACCCATTTATGATGAAAATCTGAAGGCAACATCATACTCAATGGGCAAGAACTGAAAGCATTCCCCCTGAGATCAGGAACAAAACAATGATGTCCACTCTCCCCACTCCTATTCAAGATAGTCTTGGAAGTTCTAGGCACAACAATCAAATTAGAAATAAAAGGCATCCAAATTGGAAAAGAGGAAGTAAAACTGTCATTATTTGCAGACAACATGATAGTGTACATAGAAAACCCTATAGACTCCACCAAAAAAACTACTCAACCTAATAAGTGAATTTGGCAAAATAGTAGGGTACAAAGTCAATATTCAGAATTCAAAGGCATTTCTGTACACAACAATAAAATATCAGAGACAGAAACTAGGAAAATATCTCATTCTTTTCTTTAATTCCCTTGCTTTAGGATATATATTGGTGAAAATATTGTTACGTGGGATATATGAAATTTTCCTATGTGTTCTTCTAGGACTTTTATCCTTCCATTCTACTTCCTAGGTACAAAGCTCTAAAATGCCTGTGTGTACTTCAGCCAATGTCACCTCATATCCATCTGCTAAAATGGATAGGCAAGTAATTATATTCATAGTAGCTCTAGAATAATAAAATTACTTCAGCGATTACTGGTTCTGAAACCTTTTTGACTCATTATCTTTTATAAGATGATCATTATATATCTTCTAAACAACATGTACACACCCAGAATTTTACATCAAACTGTGAAGGCGTTAGGTACCTCAGATTAAACAGAACTCTTCCCTAGAATATAGACATTCAACCCAGCAGAAAAAAAACAAAAACAAAAAAAACGCTGGCAAAGAACTGGCTGAGTAGCTCAGTTGGTTAGAACATTATCTGAATTTACTAATGTTGCAGTTTTGATCTCCTATCAGGGCACATACAAGAAGCCACCAATGAATGCAGAAATAAGTGGAACAACAAATTGATGCCCCCCCCTTTCCTCTCTCTAAAATCAATATAAAAAAAATTAAATTCTGGCACAATAATGTACTATATATATATATATATATATATATATATATATATATATATATATATATATACCGCTGCCTTGCGGCATACCTCTTCAGGGGAAAGGCTAAGGGAGTAAACCCCGACAGAAAATCCGGAGCCGGAGTCCCTAAGGCGGTTTGACGTTGTAGTCAACACCGGCAACTCCTGCGGCGCACCTGAAGCCAAGCTGTATCGACTCCGTCTTTCCCTTGGACCCTTCAGCTGCGAAGAGAGGGGGGGTCTGCTGCATGGGCAACAGCAGACCCTCCATATTACCCTGCCCAGGCTCTGTAGCTTCAGCTTCACTGGAGAGGACACTCCAGCGTCATCGCAAGATGTCGATTCAACACGGGAGGAGACAGATACCATGTCACTCCCGAGTCGGACTGCACAGCCATTCTCGGCGGTGCAGATAGACTCTTAAGAAGCTACACCATCGTCTCTCGAGACGGACGGCTGCCGACGACGGATATATATATATATATATATTTAGATAAATACGTTAAAACAAACATTTAAAAGCATGCATAATAGGTACTTAAAATGTGTAGATAAATTGAAAAAATATCGTGGTACACTGGTATAATCTGAGATTCTTCTTTAAATAAGAATTTTATGTGTCATTTCTCCAAAATTGCAATTCTTATTAATATTATATAATTATATTTTTTAAGTTCTTTTAGGGCAATAAAATGATACAGAATTTTATTGTATAGATATTTTCTCTTTCCCCTGAAGTATCAAATCTATATTTAATCACAGAAATAAAATAAAACTCAAGAAAAACAACATTTTTGTTCCCATCTTTGCATAAAATTACTACACAATTAAAGACTTTTTTTGTTGTTGTTGTTAAACAAAACATAATAGTAGCTTTTTGTTCCTATCTACTCATTTGCCTTTTTGAAGATATCGTTGGTGTAATGTTGTCTGGTATACCAACGGTATTCACAACACCCACATACTTCAATCCTCCTTTTTTCACAACTTCAGATTAATTTATTAGTAACAACTTAAATTAGTAAAACTCCATTATGATACAACCCTGAATCATGAAACTCACTTAGATAATATTACTGAACTGTGAGGAAAGACTGATATTATCTTGCATATTGTAAAACAGGCTCAACTGTGAAAAGGATGAGATTGGAGATCCTGGTAGCAAATTAGATTGATGTGCTTTCCTCGCCATAATGGCATTTTCATTTCAAAACTGTACCAAATCCAAAACAAAACCATTTTTTATAGTTGTTCAAAATCCCAAGAGAAATGAGGTCAGATGGTCTCCACTTATTTTTTCATGTACAGAGGGACACATCAAAAAGCTGTCATAGACTGATAGTAATTTATCACTTTCACTTTTAAGAGACCATGGAATTACAAGCATGAAGCAAAAAGAGCAAAAATAATTATTTCTAGAAGCATTTTTTTCTGTTTGCCTCACTTATGTTTCTATTTTATTGAAATAGTCTTATAAAAAATAAAAATTACATGTTTTTTCATAATATATTCATTAAAATATTCTTTAAATATTCAATCAATATTTAATATGGGGAATTTTTCATTTGTAACCATTGCTTATAATATAGCAACTAAGTGATGTTATCATACATCTTCAAAACCATTATAAGTCAAATGGGCAAACAGAATTTATAGTTTGTTTTGCTTTGCATTTTTATCATTTAGATAATAAATAATCAACTCTTTAAATATATAATACTCACAGGTTTGTATATTCTAAATGTTTTTTGAAAATTTTATATCTGTGTATTATTTAAATACTTCATTTTGTGCTGTTACAGTTGTCCCAATTTTTCCCCCTTTTCCTCCCCCTACCCAGCACCCCACACTCCCCTCAGGCAATCCTCCAACTTTTGTTTATGTCCATGTGTCATGTGTAATGTATTTAAAACACATGTTAAAATAAAATATTTATAACAATATTGCACTGGCAAAAGTTTAATATAATAAGCAATGCTGTTTTTCCCCCGCAACCTGCCATAAATAAATCAGGTTAAATATATGACTTTAAGTTAAATAGAAGCAGGTGTGTTTTGTTATCATGCATTAAATCTTAGTAAAGATTTTTGATATACTTTTCAGAAATGAAGTGAATGTGTGTCTAATGACTAAATATCAAATCCTTTTACAATCAAGATGCTTTCTAGTGTTCCTCAGATATTCCCAGCTTGAAGAAGAATTTAACAGAATATTCATAAAAAATAAGTAAGTGTGTTTATATGTATACGTACATGTGCACAAATATTTAAGTAAATAAATACATAAAGAGAAAAAGAGAGATAAATATGATATTAGGATGTTCTGCAATTTATAAAATGCAACTTAATTGTATTATTAAAAATTAAAAAATATTGTTGCAACTTATCTACTTACCCAGCATATCTATTTTATATATCTCTTCATTTTGTTTAACTTGAGAAAGTTTCTTATAATTTATATTTATACAGAGTAAAAGAGGAATGGGTTTATATTAGAAGCTGTCTCATTCCAGCAATAACTTAAGAGTATTTGTGGGTTTTTAATTAATTTAAAAGGCTTCATTTATTTAAGAGGAACATTTTCCAAACAATAAGTATTTGATAGTCATTTATAAAATGTTAAAATATATTTTGTTTATTTTCCTTACAATTTTACTGTTTGAATTATTTTTGTTTCATATAAATTAATATATGCTTATAAATTTTTAAAGTATTCCTTTATACATTATTATATTTGATATTTCTATTAATTATATAAAAATAATATAATGAGCAATTTCAAAAGGTCATTTTGTCTAAGACCATATAATTTGTATTATGATGGGGAGAAAACTAATCTTTTATAAACCCACATTTAGTTAGGCTTCTCTAAGACTAAGCTGTTACCTTAATTTAAAAAAAAAAAATTTTGTATTTATTTATTTATTTATTTATTTATTTAATATAATCTTTATTTTTCCATTATACCATATATTCCCCTATACTCCCCTCCCACCAGCAATCACTACACTGTTGCCCATATCCATGAGTCCTTTTTCTTTTTGCTCAATCCCTCCACCCCCTAAACCAACTCCCCAGTAGCTGTCATCTGCTCTCAAGGAAACCAAACAGCAGTTGAAAATAATTACAGTTTATATAAATAATTAAGTAAACTCCTATTGCTTTTGATGC